>NW_019385642.1:289266-289843 GCF_000671375.1 Centruroides sculpturatus | reverse complement strand
GGTCCAAAAGTAGGGTATCGTTGAAGTCGTCTCGGTCCCCTGGGTTCAGATAGATACTCAGTCCCGAAATTCCATAGGTGGTTATCTATATAAGTGTTTTTCAAGCTGTGGGTCGCGACCCCCAGGGGGGTCGCAAAGCTTTACACGGGGGTCGCGGGTAAAAGAAAAAGACAAGTGTTTGTAGGTCCTACACTACAAATAAATAAAACTACAATTTCAGTGAGAAGGCTTTGCGTTTTTATTTTAAAGTACAATTGGTTTTTCGATCGATATTTAGGTCTCAACAGAAAGAAAATTAAATACGCAGTTTTTAAAATTACTGAAATAGTTTTAATATGGCCCTGGGGGGTCGCCAGAATTTTTTTAACTTGTAAAGGGTTCGCGTATTCAAGAAGGTTGAAAAACACTGATTTAATTTATATAAATGTTAAACAGAATAATATACAGTCTATGTCCACCCTGAAGGTCCATTCTAAATATTGGTGAAAGAATTTTTGAAATTGGATGAGTAGTTTTGGAGATTACCTCCTACATACAAACTTACAAACATTACCTCTTTATAATATTAGTATAGATT
>NW_019385642.1:272410-288341 GCF_000671375.1 Centruroides sculpturatus | reverse complement strand
ATATATAATAATTTCCCTAATTGTATTAATATTTTAAACCGTTTGATTTTTTGTAAGTTTTTTTAATTGATTGATGATTGATTCAATCAACTAATTTGTTGATTGTATTAACTTGATTGTTTAGATATCGAAAATTAAATAAAGAACATTATGTTTATTTAAGCGTACAGAAACGTTGCTGTTGTTCCAGCATCTTATTTTCACTTTACCGAGTGCCTAGTAGGTAATTTGCAGATTACCTAGATAATCTGCACTTTACCTAGGTAATTTGAGAAATAGAACAATTTTAGCAACTTTAACGGATCACCCTAGTTAATCAGAGATTAGCTAGGTAATGTACACATTAACGACTTTCGAGCTTTAGCGGTAACATATACACTACTTAGTTCAGCATTTTAATGAATATTTGTAAAATTGTAGAATATCAAAGGATTAGCCTAATAAAATAATACAAAATGCAATAAAAGAGCATACTTAGTGGCAACGAGTGAGAAAGTCGAAATGCATACAGTCAAAATGAATATTAAATAAAATACAAAAATTTGCGAAAAGCGTAGTAAAAAATCTCTTATGCAATAACTTCCCATATAGATAAAATGTTATTTTCACTGTTTCATTTAGGGCTAAAAATAATAATTTTATTAAAATTTCTAAAAGAAATTCTTTAAAAAATATTATGAATTATGTTGATTATCTGCTAAAATCGAGTCAATCATCTTTATTAATTAATTCATATTTTGTGTTTTGTAATTTTTAGGAACACATTGAAAATATTATTGTACTGAAAGTGGTGTTTCAATACAATAATATTTTTAATGTCTCCATTTTTTAAACTTTTTATTTTATGCGAATTAATTAAAAAATATTGTAAAAGTTATTATTAATTCATTATCTTTTAGACATAACATGAATATCAAATAGTATTTCTGAAACTGTTAATATTCATATCATACCACTTAACTTAATTCTTTCCTTTGAAATTGCTAATGCTTATGTCATGTCATTTAATTTAATTTCTGTTTTTAAAAACTTTAGTATTTATGTTATATATGTTAAGAATATTAATTCATATTGTAAAAATAATTGATATGTTCACAGTTTTACTTGTTTATTCAAAACATGATGAGATTTTTTATCAATTAGCATTCGATAAAAAAGCTATAAAAGTTTTTAAGGCTATTTTTTGTAATTCTACCCCGAATAATTTTTATTTTTTGTAATATTCAGACATTTTCTATAATTTGAAGTCGTTAACAAACATCAGTCTGTGGATTTCTTATTTAACGTTATCTTGAAATGATTTTAAACAAGCGTACTTTAATTTAATAATTAGAAGAATCATTCAAACGAAAAATAAAGGTCATTCCAAAAAACAAATTCTGAAATGCTGTTTAAAACGTCAACATTAGCTTGTAGTTTATTCAACAAAAATATGACTTGAAGATTTTTGGTGACTGCAAGTTAATATACTTCGTTTCTTTATATTCAAAAAGCATAGTTTATAAAACTAAATGATGGTTGTTAAAATTAAAGATTAAAAAAATTGCCAATTAAGCTTACTTTTAAGAATTTGTTTAAGTAAGAAATTAGAAGTTCCTAAAACTAGTAATACAGGAAAAGCCATAATAAGCATGTCCGACAATTTTTCCATTTTTGATACTTTCCATTCTGTATGTACCTGCCTATTGTGGATTTGTTCACAGGATCACGATTGACCCACAAATAAATCATTAATAATGATTTTGGGAAAACATCTAAAACTGAAATAATGATTTATAAATTAAAAATACGTGTTAATAAAATTATAGCATAAATGAACAATATCCATTCACACACCCCGATTCTATTCAGGATCCACTAGAGAAGTAGGCTGATACCTTAACTGCGCTGCAGAAAATAAATATATCCATTCATGGTCATCCGCCCGCGAATGGATATATTTATTTTTCCTGTTTTGCGTTATTTTTCCTTTTAAAATGTCGAAAACTGTATTATAAAACGAAACATTCAATTTAAATGTTTAGGATATTTATAATGAGTAAATTATTATAAAACGAATTATCTTATAATGATAAACCTTGACCATCTCGATCATTCTGCTGTTGTCAAACAGAATGAAAACAACATTAAACGTTTATATTTATTTCTTTAAGTTCTTAATAGCTTTCGCATTGGTTTACATTCAAATTCCAGGAAAGTCAATTCAAACTTTTCTAAAATTAATTTAAAACATATGCTTTAAAAGTAATTGAAAGTAATCTAAAATATCTGTAGGTAATTAATACATAAAAGCTTTAATTCTAAGACAGAAATAAGAAACAAATTTTAAATTTCAATGTTTAAAATATAATTTTTAATTATTTATTAATAGATAAGCTGTATAATAAATCATTTATTATTTGTCAATTGGTTATAATCAATGACGTGTAATTACCCAAATTATAAAATCAAAATTTAATAATAATTACAAATAATACACAGTATTTCTGCACATATAAAATCTCGCTCTTATATGTGAGCATTTAGGATATTTATAGTGAACAAATAATTATAAAATGAGTACTGTACTATATTCCTAAAAGTAACTAAGAAATTCACTATTTTAAATAAAATCTTTTATAATATCGGAAGCAGTTTTTGGACTGAAATTTGAAAAAATTGTAGACTTATAACCTATAAATCCACTGTTGTCTGTCTCCAGAATTTCAAGATCGGAGTTAGATAGATGAAAACCGAGACTAGATATGAAAGCCAAAGAATTAGGGGATCCTGATTAGTTATATACGAACTTCCGATGTAAAGCGAAAGTCATGTTATTTCAATTCAAATATTTTCTCTGAAAGGTGTTAGATAGATAACCTGCACGACTCTATTGTTAAAGGAAAAGTATAATGTACAGGGGCAAAACAGTACTAATTTGAGGTGGAGAGCATATATTTTAAATTAAATAAATTTTTAAAATATGATTAAAAATTGCAGCCCGACATTGTGACGATATCACAATAAATAACTGCTCGTTTACTTTGGGTTTTTATTTTTAATAATGATTATTTGTGGTTATCAAGAAATGTCACTGATAGTTACTATATCATTTAATTAATTTACATTAACACAACAATGCAACGAGAGAGCAAGCTGGCACATATAAGACCATGCTCTCATAAGCGAACAAAAACAAGCGATTTGCACATTTTATTTGCGCGGAAATACGGTATGTTTTCTGGAGATTTAAGTGTACTTGTATTACAATAAAATGCCAGAATTGAATTTACCTTAAAAAATTGCAAATGGATAGAAAATTAAAAGATTTGTGTTTTATGTAAATGCCTAAAACAAATTTTGTAATTTCATAATTCCTTCTGTCACACCACAAGGATAAAAGATTATACAACAGAATCAGTCTTCTTTTATAAGCTTTTTCCTATATACGTAAAATTATTTAAAACTCTATACTAGTGCCAGAAAGCAGATCCCAGTTTTTATCTCTCTTATTTGCGAATTTTAATTTAAATTAATGTTTAAGATAATTTATTCTTGTTAAAGATTTGTTTTTAACAGAAACATAATGCATGCATTAACTAATACTTTACTTTAGTAAAATACCCTGTTCAAGGAACGAAAATTTCCTGTTTGTTTTATTTATATCTTTTAATTGCAAAATAGATTGTTGTGCAACAGTCGCAACAAAAACTCGTACTTGCGCGTTTAATACAAATCATAGATAAGGCAAATTAAATTGGTCCTAAATTCTTTTAATGTAATAAAACAATATCCTTCAACTTATATATAAAAAATGATTATGAGGAAATGCATTATAAATATACAATACATAAAGATTGTATTGTTTTTCAGTATCTTGTTTAAATAATTGTTAGTGCAGCATTAGTATTTTCATTCAGATACAAGAAATTCAATTCGGTAAGATTTTCTCTCTGTTTTTATATTTTATTCTTATACTTTATTATATATAATAATTAAATGGATTGTGCACATTAAAATATGTAATCATTTGCTTTACTGTTTACGTATGTATGTATATATATATATAGTACTGTATATATTTTTGAGAAGAATGTCGTCTACTCATTAACGATTGATAAGAATATAATTTTTTCACAGTAAATTATATGTGACATTATATACAGATTTCTTACTCTAAACTTTACAGTCTACNAAGAAATGGCTATATTTGAAAACTAAACAATTAATATAAATAAAGTTCAAAATTTCTGAGGTACATGGTTTTATTTAAAAAACAATGTATACATTTTATTTCTTCAAATAAAGATATTCCATCTATATCACTATTATCATTACAGCAGCCAGTAAGTTTTAAATGTAAATCTTTATGATGTTCTAATATTTCACAGTCATCCTAATGAGACAGTGTACTTAAAATGTGATATGACTTTAGACATGTCATTATATTCCTCTAAAAGTTTAAATCGCTCACTCAGCAACATTAAAGCCAAATAGATTATAACTAAAAAAATGTTTAAAACTTAATTTTGAGTTATTAATGTAATCATCTGCTGATTTGTAATCAACGTCTTTCAGAAAAAATTGGTTCAACATCTATATCTTCTGTGATTTGAATTTCATTACTTATTACAGATTCAAATGATTCATCAGTTCTAAATTCATTTAAATCATCTTTTCATCTATTAGCTTTTTTAAATTTTCAAGAGCTTTATACAAATTAAAATTGCAACTTTAAAACATTTTTCTAACAACACTAATTTTATTGAAAACATTGTGACAAATAATAATGGAAATATTAAATTTAAATGATGTTAATTTTGAAATCAATGTGTTGGCATGAAATCTAAATGTCCACATCTTTATTTGAATCATTTGCAATGTTTTGTAAAGCAGAATATATTTCTTTAGTCTGCAATTTCAAGAGTCTAATTGCTTCAATTCTCTAATTGTTTATGACATGCAGTTCTCATGATGTTTATTATTAAGGTTGATCATAAAATAAGTAGATTTACTTTTTGTTGGCAACATTGCTGAAGATAGTATTGGCAACACTGAATATAAAGAAGCTGTGGTGCATGTTGAACCGTAATCATAGTGTGATGCTTCATTACAGGTTTTGGTTTGAGCCACAGACAACCAAACCAACAACATGAACTCCTCCAGAGTCATCTAACAAGCTGTAATACAGTTTATAGCAGCAAAAGACAAAAAGTCAGCCACCATTTTTTGGAGAATGAAGGAGATTTATGGAGCACACTGTTGTTTCGAACTGGTGTAGGAAGTTTGCAGGCAGCCGTCCATCAACAAAGGATAACTCTCACTCCAGTCGGCCATCACTCCAATGGTGACCAGGAATTTCTGAATTGTTCAAATGGTTGATAACCTCATTCAACAGAATCAATGCATAACAATTCGGGTGGTGGTGATTGCGTTGCACATCAGTTTCAGAAGCATGCGTAACATAATATGCCAACAGTTGGGATACTGAAAAATTTGCTGCATATGAGTTCCAAAGACTCTGACAGAGGAACAGTGTCAACAAAGAATGGGTTCCTCTCTGGAACATCTTAGCCACTACCAGCGAAAGGGTGACTCATTCCTGAGCAGCATTGTTTCTGGAGATAAAATATGGTGTCACCACTATGAGCCACACACACACACACGACACAGGCGTCAACAATGCCACATTTAACTGGCATGCTGCATATAAGTGGAGGAGACCAGCTTGCCAGTAACCCTGGGGTTTCCGGCATGCCAGTTACATGCAACTAAAATATAAAACTAATCAAATCTAAGAAAACTAGTTGTTAACTAAACGTTAAAGAAAACATTCTTCAGAGTACAATAAAATAACAACATTGTAATTTGACTGATGTAAAATCAGGAAAAGAGTTTTCATTTACAAGACAATAAAACAATTATTGACTTATTAACAGTAGTAGTAGTAGTAGTTAGTCAGTGTAAGCTACACTGACCATCTACCCTGATCTTAAAAATAACACCTTTCTCTCAAATTTCACACAAATCTAATGTTAATGGTGTAAGTTGATATAATTTACAGAGTTTCTTAAATTTAATATGTTTAGTTCTGCATTTTTGAATCAAATAACAATAAAATACACCAATAAAAATATTCTAAAAAGAATCGATGGAGTCAGATGGGAAGAGTTGGTGTTATTTAAAGATTGTAAACGCAATGGTATCAGTGAGAAAGATGTGTCTTTCGTTGATGTTAAAGTGTTTTCTGCTATGTCTACGAATGAAAAAAATGTGTCGTCTGCGGATGTTAAAATATCTTCTGCTGTTCCTATTGTACATTCTAGTTGTCAGAAACCCTACTGAAGAGGCCTTGACAGGCAAAATGCATTTGGGGTGAAGTATATTTATATAAAAATAAAAGTGTTTTTCTTTGTTAACCTGTTTACCTTCTCTTACTTTTTTATACCAGTCTACAGACTCGGGATTTATTAAGCCTCCAAGAGTCAGAAACGAATGGAAAACTAGTAGTTTTCCGTGTACTACTGAATAGTACAATATGGTAAAAAAAATAAAATACACATAAAAATAGCACTTTCAGAATTCCATGAGTATTGTATGTCACTAGAAAGAAGACAAAATAAAGAAATTAAATATATAATCGTAGTTTTTGATGTAATGCTGACAGTTTCACAGTTTTAGAATAAAAACTCATTTGTTTTTACATGACATAACTCGTTCATTTTTTTTAATGTGCCCTCTAGAGAGGGATGTATAACATCACTTAAATCAGCATGTCGGCATTCCCTGGGATAAACTGGCATGCTGGCTTTTACCATACAAAAATATCTGATTTCATGGTCTCCCTGAATAGACCAGCTGCCAGTCATTCTGCAAAAATACAGTATTATTTTTCAACCTGTAATAAAGTAAATAAAATCAATTTCTAAACTATATTGAGAATTAGACCAAAAATAAACAAATAGTCATTGTCCACTTGTTGTCAACTGCATAACTGTCAGATTCATGTATATTCTTGTTCATCACTTCATTTGGCATATTGTAATGCTAGGTTTTGGATGTGTTTTTGGTTTGCTTGTTAATCATGTTTGCTAAAAGGATTTTAAATAAAAAATTAAGAGAGTTGAAGAAGCACCAGAGTGTTTTTGTCAATAACAAGTGGTATGAAATGTTACTTCAAGAAGTAAAATAAGCTCAATTACTTCAAAAAAATAAGCAATCACTATCGTAAAAGCAGTATTGTCCTATAAAGCAATAGGACATCTTAAAAATAGGTGATACTGAAAATCTGATTTAAAGTACTTCTGAAGGCATGGACAATTCTAAAATCTAGTATTTCTGTCATGCTGATGAACTATTTGATGTAGTGGAGGTGATCTTGACATGAGGCATGAAAGAACAAGAGGTATGCACATTTTTTAAATTTGACTAAATATGATACAAAATTATGTTGTTTCCAATTCCGAAATGTTTTTGGCATATATTGATGTCACAATGTGTATTTAGACACGTTAGGTATTATACTAGCTCACAAAGTTTTAGGTCTCAAAGTCAATAAATAATTACATATTTGTAGTTTTCTACATTGAGAAATATTGAAGATGACATCTTCATTTTATGGCACAAGAAACTAATTATCCAGGTTCAACAATAACCTATGTAATCCCAATAATGGGCTACATCTGAAACTTGAAAAGAAAGCACCATTTCAATCCATTTCCTGGACATCTCCATCAATTTTAAGGTTGGTAACATACACCAACATATACTAGAAACCCAAATAACAACCAGTCCAAAGATGTAAATGGTGAGGGCTAGTGTCAGGAAGGACATCTGACTATAAAACTTATATGCTAAAACCAAATGGAATAATGGAGAAAGAATATACAAGAGTTTGGGCACTCCCTGAAAGCAATGTGCAGTCACATTGTCCAAAAACTGTGAAAAATGAGCTTAGGCTACCAAACCAAGAACAGCTTTGGCTAAAGAAGTTAGTCCAACAAAAGAAAAAGAGGAGGATGTTTAATATGAGAATGGGAATGTTAAACATTGGGACAATGACTGGAAAGAGCAAAGAGTTAGTGGACTTGATGCAACAAAGAAGGCTGAGGATCTTACGTCTGCAGGAAACTAGGTGGAAAGAAGATAGAGCAAGAAAGCTGGGGAATGGCTATAAATGTTCTCTGGAGGAGCAGATGAAAAAGGGAGGAATGGAGTAAGTATTATAGTCAACAAGGAGTTAAGCATATACAGACCATAATGTATGAACTTTCTCAAAAAAAGAAACCAAATGGTTCTTTGAAATTTGTGAGATTTACAAAGATCTATAATCTTGTAAAATAATAAGGCTGATGGTTTTTCCGCACAGTATTGCAAAGCCTCCCTTATATTCTGTGTAGCAAATGGAAAAGATATTCAGTATGATAAGAAAAAGTGTTAAAACTAGATTTAAATATTGTATTGGTCACTAGATGGCACCTTGTATCTCTTTTTATACTTAATCCTGTTTTGTAGAATAAAACTCTCTTTTGTTGTTTGGACTCCGATGTGTGGGTGTTTTATTGTTCCTTTTGTTCAACATGCTCCGCTAATACTTTCATCAAAAAGTAAAACAGAAATAGGAAATAAATCACAACCAGAAAAATCATTGTCTTTAATACTTGCAGTGAAAGTCAATAAACTGACTGACAATAACTGTCACGAATACACTGTAACAAAGAACTTATTAACAAAGCAAAACATTGCATAAAGGTGAGAGGCTCTGGAAATGTCTGAAAACTGCACTAAAATCGAAAAAAACAAAAATAATAATATAAATTTATTAATCAATAGGATATCGACAATTTTTGAGGAAAGGTAATGCATTACTCAGCTCAGCCTTTTCAAGCTTCTTAACCCTTCTGTCGATGCTTTCAATAACATTTGCTTCAACACTCTCGCATTCGGTTTTTTTAATGTATTCCTCCATTGCGTTATTATATGTCTGTCTTTTCATAATTACCAAGGTTTTGCTTTTGTCCGCTCTTGTTGTAACCAAATCATTTTTTCTAAGCCAACCTTTAGTAAGTTTGATGTTTTTACCCGCATCACATTCCTTTTTCCAAGTCTTCTGATCTTTTATGACCGCTTTCCATTGGATGTATTCTTTTTCTAAATAATCTAGCCCAGATATTCCTCTCTCTATTTCTTGTATCGAAGTTTCCCATGAACTTGAATTTACAGGGACAAAGTTTGGTCCCCATTTCAGGAAATCCTTGATCTTATTCGGGATTTCTATTTGGTCCCACAATATGAATGTTGAAGAATTGTTACTAACCCTTCTTGATGCTTGCTTTTTAACGATCCATTTCATTTTACTAATAAATTTACTCCTTATATTCTTACAAACTGCATCCGTTAGTACAACTATACCACTGTTAATTTCTTTCAACATTTCAGGATCTTCATTGTATATATTATCCTCTAATGCTATGAGCTCATGCAAGATACCATACTTTTTATTCTTAGCAATTCTTAATTGATTGACGAAGACAAATCAAACAAAACTTAGCTTTCAAAGAAGCACATTCTTTTGGGATGCTTATCCTATATAGCGACATCGGAAATACCTTGTTTATCAAACATTCTTTCAAAAATTCAAATTTGCATTCAGCCTTGACAAGTTTTAACGTTATCTTCCTATACTTCCTGTAATAATCCACCGGTGCCGCCATATTCTAACTATAGTACTCTCACTCAGCGCTTGTTTGTAAACCAAAAAAACACCACCTTAATTTGCTGAGAAAAACTTTTAATGAAAAGCTAACGTTTTCATTGTGAGGACCTCACAATGACACGATGCATGCAATCACACAGTTGTTCCAAGATAATGTGTATCATATCCTTTTTTTTCCAAATAAACAGTTATTTGTTAGTTTAACTAAAATCCGAGTGAGTCACTTCCAATCCACTGTCTCACAGTCTCCATCCAGAATCCGATTGCCCATGCATGTGGCCGCTCGCGTGACCTACTTTTAAAACAAACCTCATCGTTGCAGCTTTTGGGTTGAGACTTGATGGTGTCAGTCCTGACGAGGAATCAAAGAGGTGCCAACCCTCCAGTCACATTTATATGGATGTTGACCTTACTTTCTTTTTCTCCAATCCAAAGCACTTTAGTTTTGTTAACATTAATATTCATTTTGAAGACTACACACCTCCTCTCTTGTCTACTCAAGATCTTTCTCATTTTACCTTGCACTCTGCCAGAATTGCCATATCATCAGCATATCTTAGACACCATCTGCTGTCCTCCAATTTTTAATGCCTTCCTCTTCCTCTAAATATTTCATAATCATTTCTTCCAAGTATATGTTGAAAAGAAGTGGTAATAGGCAACACCCCTGCCTAAAACCATTTTCAATCTTGATTTCCTCACTACTGCTCTCTGATATTTGTATAAGTTTACTATAAGTCTCCTGTCCTTCCAATCTGCTCCTTTCTTCCTGAAAATATCCATCAACCTTTCCCAGTCATTTTGTCAAATGCCTTTTCAAGATCTATAAAACACACCAACATTCCCTTTCAATGTATCACTCTCCTGGTTCTCTGTATATTCTTCTGTATGGTTCTCAGCACTCCTATTACTTCTTTAAATCCTCTTCCCTTTCTAAATCCAAACTGTCTTCCCTTATGAATAGGTTCAGTTTACCATAGAAGCATTTCTCTAATATTCTTAAAAGGATTTTGAAGTATGGGAGATCAGGCTAATTGTTCTATAATCTTCACATTTGGTTGTTCTATCTTCTTTGGAATGGGAATTAAAATATTCCTCAGAAAGTCGTTGGGCCATGTGCCTGTATCATAGATCATGTTGCAAATCGTGGGAATTTTCTTAATTCCATTTTTACCCATATTCTTAATGATTGCTATGGGAATGTTATCAATACCTTTTGATTTTCTGTTTCTTAATCCTTCTACTCTACTCATAACCTCTTCCATCAAGATTGGAGCTCCTCCTTCATCTTTATCAAAATCACTTTCTTTTTCTACCTTCAGTTCTACATTATGTTCTGCTCTGTATAAATCACTTACATATTCATGCCATCTGTGCAAGATCTTCTCTTTATTTATTATCTTTCCATTTTTGTCACTAATAATTACTTTCTTAGCCCTTCTGAACCAGAATGCATTCTTAACTTTATCATACATTAGTTCAGACTTTCAATTTCTTTACATTCTCTTTCAAGCTACTCTTTTTTGGCTTCTTCAATCACCCTTCTTAGCTTATTGTTCAGTTCTCTGTATTTTTGTCTTCCTTCTTCAGAGTTCACATTCTTTGACTTTCTTCTTTCATTCATTTTATTTACCATTTCCTCCATAACCCAGGGTTTACAAGTTTTTTGAAATTTTTTCTTTCCTACCCATTCCTCTTCTGTGGCACAAATCTTCTCCTTCATTGATATCCACAATTCATTTGGTCCTCCAGCATCCTCTTCATCTATTTCATTGAATTTTTGTTCATATACTATTCTAAACATTTCACTATGCCTTTTCAAATTTTCTAAATCCCATTTCTCACTTGTCTTTTTCCTCTTTATGATCTTCTTGAACCTCATTTATTTTTGTGAGTAAGAGGTTGTGATCTGAGTCTATGTCTGCATCTAGAGAAGTGCTTACATTATTAATAGAGTTCTTGTATCTCTCTTTAATTAGTATGTAGTCTATTTGGTATCTATTGTTGTCCCCAAGATCTTTCCATGTATATAATTTTCTCTTATGCTTTTGAAACCATGTATTGGTAATCACCATACTAGGTTCTTTGCAAAATTCGATCAATCTTTCTCCTCTCTTGTTCCTGCTTCCCAATCCATGCCTTCCTATAATATTTTCCTCTCAAGTTTCCCAACACAGCATTCCAATCTCGTAATAACAATAAACAGGCATTTCTTTCTTCCTTTTCCATAATTTCTTCCACCTGTTCATATATTTCCTCTACCTCTTCATCTGAATGAGAGCTGGTAGGCATATATACTTGAATGAGTACCAGATCTTTTGGTTCCGCTTGGATTCTGATCATTATGATTCTGTCATTTATGTAATAAACTTTAATTACCCAGGATGCAAATTCTCTTTTCAATGCTATCCCCACTCTGTTCATTGCTTTCTATACCCCTGAAAAGTAAAGCTTGATATTGTCACTCACTTCACTTAGTCCTACTATGTTTAATTTTATTTATTTTCATCTCATTCTTCAGATTTCCCAGTTTTCTGCCCTTTGTTAGTCCTCATGTTCCAAGTTCCAATTCTCAAAAGTCTCTTTGGGGGATTTTGCAGGCTGATGATCTTGGGAGCTCCCTTCTTCCCCTTACAGGGAAAGGTGTTGCAGTTGAAAATTGTTGCAACCCCAATGTCATTCTTCTCTCTATTTCTACTTGTGCTCATCTTACTAGAGAGATTGTTATGTTAGTAATAAAGCATAGTAGTTTCCCATTGCTTTCTATGCTCATGTTAAATCACTAAAAGTTAAAGCTTTTACTCTTTGTTAATTAAAATTTACAAAATTTTATAAATCTGCCAGATCATTCAAAAAAATTTGAATTATCCAGATTTGTAAAATCTGGCTGTAGCTGAGGAGTAGTTTGGTTTCATGATAAGAGACAGCTTAGGCAAGGAATAGTTTGATTTCATGCCAGGAAGAGGAACAACAGATGTGATCTTTGCTCTAAACCAGCTGATGGAAAGATAGATATACAGGCAGAACTGCCCATAATATTCACAGACCTAGAGAAAGTGTACAACAGGGTGTCTAGACAAGAAGTATAGAGATATATGAGGATAAAGGGATCTCCATCAAAATCTCAAAAGCATGTAAGACTTGTAAAGGAAATGTATGAGAGCAATGACTCAAGTAAATAGTAGTGTAGGTTACTATTCCTTCAAATTCACCTGCATATTTATTTCTACTCTTATCTTCAGAACTGGAAATTCTATCTATATCTATACTCTGAAAATAAGACTCCTTTTTATTCCCCTCTGACTCAAATCTATCCGCTTCTGAATTTATTGTTATAGCAACTTTTATTGCAGCTGTATTACCATCAGTTAGAGCAGTGTTTCTTAACAAGGGGGCTGTGACCCCTGGGGGTCCATAAGAAGTTTGTCAGGGGCCATGAAATTATTCAGAATTTATGTATATTTGAGTGAAAAAGGGTTTTCAACTATAGTGGATATAAAAACAAAAAACTGCAATCGATTGCGATTAGATGTCTGCATGCAGAAAGCATTATATACAATTGAACCAAGAATTAACAAATTAGTTGAGAATATTCAGCAGCAGAAATCTCATTAAATTATTTTTGAATATTTTTTTGTTTTTTCTATGAATTTTTAAAAGTTTCTTATTTTATTTTTTNATATATAAATAAATAAACATAATTTACTCACATGTAAGAATTTGATGCTTTAAGTTTTGTGATTTTTGACAGCTTTCTAGAATCTAAAACAAATAGTATTGTTAGAACATGCTTTTGAAATAAATAAATTTTCAATAACTTCAACAGTCAAATTAAAATTATATAATTATTATAATTTCAGGCAGATAACCTGTGGATTGTCTTTGTTTGAAAGAGGGTGCAAGTTAATTCAATGAGGCAGTTATATGCCAATTATTCCATTCATGAATTAATGCTGATTTACACTACATAACTAGCCAGTGACAAACAAGTGAACCACTGGACTGACCGTTATCTATTCAAAGATTTGAAAGATATGACATTACGTGTTTAACTATTTATGGTATACTCACCACTGTTTTTACTATCCTAACCTATTTCAAATGTATTAAGGTTTAAGTTTTTAATAAATAATGGCAATTAAGATACAGATTAATCTACAGTCTAATATAAAATACAAAAAGTCAAAAATAATTAAATTTTTATACAGTAATTACAGTAAAACCTTGATAATCCAGAATTCTTGATTGTTCAGAACATTCAGCAGCAAAGACTCAACTGAGTCTAGTTGCCACCTCCAGTCATTTGCCACTATAGTGTTGCCAGATTGGGTAAAAAGTAATCAATTCTGCACATTTTGAATGACTTATGCCATTTATTTTTTATTGTCTGCTACTCTTTTCTAATAAAATTTTGTGTAAAAATTTGCTCAAAACAAAGTGTTACTTTTTTGCATCTATACAGTCTACTACTACTTCAGCATCAACATCAGTTGCTAGTGATGATTATACGTGGGGCGACCCAAAAAAAAAAAAAAAAAAAAAAACGGATTTTTTGTATAAAAACTTTGTTTATTAACATTTTTACAAAATTTCTTCAGTCACCTTCAAAGTACTCTCCGTTAGATGCGATTCACTTGTCAAGCCTTTTTCCCCACTGTTTGAAGCATCTCTGGAACTCTTCAACATTGATATCATCCAGTGCCCTTAGCGAAACTGCCTCCACATCACCAAAACGCTTCCCTTTTAGATTTTTCTTTATTCTCGAAAACAGAAAAAAGTCACATGGGCTAGGTCTGGTGAATACGGAGGGTGGGGAATGACAGGCCATCCCTGAGAGGCCAAATAATGGGTCACCATAAGGCCGTGTGTGCAGGGGCATGTTGTTGTGATGAATGAACCAGTCACCTGATTGCCAAAGTTCCGGGCGTTTCCTTCGCACATCCTCTCACAGACTTCTTATATCTTCCAAATAAAAGTGCTGGTTACCACATAACAGTCTGGCCAGGGGGAACAAATTCCTGACATCCAGAACAAGCATGGTCTTCAACACTCATCTCACCACATTTAAAGCACCCCAAACCACTTGAAAACTTGCATGCAGCTCATAACATCCTCTTTAAAAGTCTGTTGCAACATTTGGTAAGCTTCTATTGCCAATTTTTCAAGCAGGAAACAAAATTTCAAACACACTCTTTGTTCTTTTAAATTCGCCATAACAACTTTGCAGGCAGAACAAAATAACAGTATGAGAAGCACAACACTACACTCAAATGTAAACTTACAAACTGACGCCATCTGCACAGCTGTTTTGTGAAGGTCTCTACTAACCCCATCTAGCTGGAAAACTCTCTACTACGTCTACGAATGGCAGCGCATTCTCAGTTCGTCTTTTTTTTTTTTTTGGGTCCCCCTCATAGACTTGCTAAATACAATAATACTTTAAGTACTTTATTCTTCTCCACACACTGGAATGTACTAAAAATAACTTACTTTGAACATCTTAACCAGAGTATATGTATAATATTTCAGCTAATGTTTTCAATACCCTTCTGGGCTCTTCCTTAGGCTTTTTTTGATAAATACTGAGCTGGACGTTGAAAATTGAACACTTTCTTTTGATTTGTTTCAACAAATCAAAAGAAAGTGTTCAATTTTCAGTAGATATATTTTTGTGTAATCTGTAACTTTAATGTAAATACACCATAGTGTAATCAGAGTAAATATTTACTTAATTTGTTTTTATTATGTCAATAAATTTTACATAGTGTTGTACAGTATAAGGGGATCTAAACCAACCCAGAATTCTCTTCTGTATGGTGGGCTTCTATTGTAAGGAACCAAGTCTGAGCTTTCCTAAATATTAAAATTATTTATAATCTTAATTTACCCGAAAACTTTTGATCTGAAAATAATTTATATCCTGAAAAATTAATTTTAAAATTATTATGTGCAGAAATTTCTTGCTTTAGATCAGTGATTCTCAAACTTTTTCGATCCACCGCCCCCTTTGTTCCATAAAGTTATACCCAACGCCCCCTAACCCATTTTCTCTTGTGTGAGAAAAGGATTGGAAATATTCTTAGGAAAACTTTTCTATGAATCTCACACTTTGTGCCCTTACTGTACATTGTTCTCATCATCTGGAAACCATTAAACGCAATGTTTCCTCTTATCAGCCCCAATTTTGCCTTTGGTCACCGTTCAATACCCTGCCTCTATCATAGATCTATTCATCGC
>NW_019385642.1:210446-269551 GCF_000671375.1 Centruroides sculpturatus | reverse complement strand
CCCATGGTGCGCAAACTTTTTTCGACTGCGACCCCTTTTGTAGAGAGAAAATTTTTGGCGACCCCTAGAGATAAATGTTCACAAATACGATGTATATTTCGCGCATTTCTTTCGTTTCATCGAATAAAAACATCATCATATCTGACTCATATTAATTTTATTTATAATTTTAAGAAAATACTTTTTGTATAACATAAAAATCAGTAAATTTCCCTTTAATGAGATGTATGTGGCTGCAAGTTTCTAATTATCTCATCGATGTTTGGATGTATGTTGCTAATTGCAATTCGCATATCATCTTCAAGGTTTAAACGCGAGCGGTATTTAGTTTTTATTGAAACTAGTTTGCTAAATCCAGTTTCACATAAATACGTTGATGCAAATTGTATTAAAACCCTGATGGCATTCTTGCATAAAACGGGATATTGCTTTTCCACGGATAGCCAAAATTTTTGGCAAGGCTGAGTCTTAAATTGATTTCGAAGAGTATAATCACTAATTAAATCTATCAATTGCTCTTTCTCACTAATTTGAATAGTTGAACTGCATATGTTTTAGGAAAATGGATCACGAATCCAACCAAGATCGTTTTCAGGAAAATCCTTGAATCTTCTGCATGAAATCGCAATTAAACAGTGAGTGACGGCGCTTCACTCTTTATATGTACACTGTATGGTATGCAGCATGCAGGCATAATGCATTTCATAAATATTTGGCGACCCCCAAAAAACTTCTAGCGACCCCCACAGGGGTCGCGACCCCTAGTTTGCGCACCACTGACGTATATGATACATTTTAAAATTTATCATTTTATTTAAACTATAAAACTGTGCAAAACATGTACCATTTGAACATTTCAAATACCTGTCGACTGGAATTATTTCGGAAAAGTAATGGTTGGACCCCGCGAATACAAGTTTTCCTACTATAGCTTGAAGACCGGGAGTAAAATTAAGGCATTGTCTATCTGTTATTCAATGAAAATTATAATATAACAATAAAACTATTTTTAGCAGTACTTCTATATTTTAATTAATATTGTATATTCTATAATTTTCAGGAATTATCGCGTATCTTAAAAAATAAATGCATATGTATATGCATTTATTTTTTATATGCATTTATATTTCTATTACTGATAATTTTACTTAATTCAGTTAAGGTAGCTGCTGATAATAAAGTGATATCTGATCTTAAGGTTTTTTTGAACTTATTTTATAAAGACTTTGTAATATAGAATAATAGACCTAATAACAAAATATTGATCATTGGGCTTGATAAACAGATGATCGCTACACATTAAAACAAACAATAGATGGATAGTTGGTGATATACATTATTATTTATTATTATTTAATAGTTCACAAATCACAATCCTGTATACTGTTTAAACAGTATATATACAAACGTACACGTATACATACATTTAATGGGAATCATCATTTCCCCTAATGGGGATCAGTCTTTCCCCGCACCGCTTTCGCATAACGGGGCTTAGATACAATATTCTTTACAATGACTTATACTTTAAATACAGTTATACAAAATATAAAAANATTATAGATAATTTAACAAATATAAATTATTATTAAAAAAATGGGGGTCACAAAAAAATTATGAAATATTTGATGGGCTGCGAGTATAAAAAGGTTAAGAACCACTGAGTTAGAGGAACTCTGTTGCTATCAAAAATGCTGCCTTGCCTTCTACTAGCTCTATTTCTGCTAAGTGGATCAGATTTGGGTTCCCTTCCTGTATGTTCAATTATATTGAATACTATTGACTGGATTTTATCTTCTTGATTCAATACAAATGTGGTAACTTCTTTCCCTATTTCACTATTTTTATACCAAAAAATATATTTATCTAATGACTCATCTGCAGCCAAAATCTGCTCTAATGCTAATTTGCTCAAATAGTGTTGATCTTTACTATGTATTGAGTGATATAAGAATTTTAGTTCTGTGTTTAAGTTTTCTTTTGCTTCATCTCCATCAAAATCTCTAGCACTTTCAAGTAATTGAAGCACTAAACCAATTAGATTGAAAAATATCCTTTGATTTTACTTGTAAAGTATCGCTCTTAGCAGAACTTACTCCCCACTATCAGAGCACTTTTTGCTTTAGTTCTAAAACTTAGATTATATAAGTAGCCTTTGTTCTTGATCTGTGCTATAGCTTCATCAGCAGTATGACCTTCTCCTTTAATTTAAACTCAACAACTACTGAAATAGGTTTAGGATTTATCCTACCATTTGCATCTTTTCTGCGTGACATAAATACAGTAATACCCCAAACTTACGCGATAGGTGGAACCGAGCGGTAACCGCATAAGTCGAATTCGCATAAGTCGGGGTATAATTTTGCATATAAATACATACAAATAATTTTTAATTGGGGCTGGAGACTAAAGAAAACAATAATTTAGAAAAAAATGTTTAATAAAATCTTAGCTAATACATATGTATAACAAATTAGGCCTATATTATTTTACAATTTTTCACATTTACTCGATTATTACGCCATAATTTTAACATTGTTTCCATCTCAGCGATAATACTGTGACGTTTACGAATGATGCTTGAATTTAAAGATTAAGCATTTTTCACAGCTTAGAGACTTTTTCTTTGCCTTTTATAATTGTTCTGACCGACAATTCCGATAGATCAAACTTCTTTGCCAATTCACAAATTTTCATTTTTGTATCGAAGTCTTTAATAATGGGTACATTCGTAAAGTCAAACGAGTTAAACACGTTAGTAACGAATCATTCAAAAAGACTAACAAAATAGGAATAATGATGACTTCATTCTCGCTTAACTCATTCGACTTTATGAACATACCCAATGTTAACTTTACATTCCAAAGATAAAGTTTTTCTTTTCTTGTTTGATGCAGAAGAATTAGTTCTACTTCGTTTGGATGACATAGTAGAGTCTCTCAAGTCTCCATAGATATAACAAACAGAGAAATAAATAACACAACATAAATTGTAGCTATGTGTGGATTCCGCGCAACACATCCGAACATGTAAGCTGAACAATAGTGTGAGGGGAGTGAGTAATCGAGGGTTGCGTGGCGCTCAAACAAAAGACAAATCGACGAGATTTGAAATCGCGTAACTCCGGGTTTGCGTAAGTTGGGGTATTACTGTATTAGATCTGCATGGCCATTACTTGCAATACATTCAACATAACAGTTAAGACCATAGCGATATTTAAAGTTTAATGCTAAAGCACCATAGTGGAATCCATAATATGCTGCTTTTGAGTTGCTTAGTGAGAATTTTCCTTAAATATTCTGTATATCTCAATATATCTATCAAAAAATTCAATTCCCTTGCACCATTTACTACTTCCTCTATATCTTCATCAGAAAGCTTTTTAAATGAATCTTCAAGATTTGTAGACTGAGCTGTACTAATCTCTTTAAACTCATTATTAATCTGAGATTGAGAAGATGCTGCTGCCTTAAATTTTTCTTTTACTTCATTTATCTGGTGTCTATATAGTCTCAATAACCCTGGATGACATTCAGTACTCATATGAAAAGAATATTCATCTATATGTGTGTTATCTATGTCAGAAATATCTAGTTTCTTTTTCTATTTCTTTAAGTTCATCATCACTATAATGATACTTATATTCTGGATTCCTATCGTCTGTAATTTCATCATTTACAAAAACCCTAAGGGCTACTTGTTTTCTTCCATCTTTTTCAAGAGAAAAACATAGTTTTACATTAACTTCACCTTTTACTTGCTCACCACCCTCAACATCTTCCATAGTATACTTAACATATACTTTATTGATACCAAGTTTTTCCACTAGTCCACTATCAGGTAAAGTTAGAACCGAACCTAATATGCCATGCATAAAGAATTCTGGATCAGTGGTCAATCCAATCCTAGGAGTCTCATACAACAATAAACCAAACTTTTCAGCAAATCCTACTGATCTTTCTGGATCACTTGACTTGACTGGATTACAGTTAACATTATTTGGATTAATGGGTTCAGTGAGTAACAATCTATTAATTCAGCAATGTGTTTTGTTTTAGCTCTTGCCTTTAGTATTTTTTCACCTATTTTTTCATATTGATGCAGAATTTAATGGTGTGACATATTAGTCATATTAAACATTACAACTTTGCATTTAGTTACTTGATAAAATTTGGATAAGCCACCCTGAATATAAAACAGTTTAAGTTCTATTGGTTTATGTTTTCATAAAAAAATATTTCATGCCCACTGTAACTTTATTAAGTAATTTTACTATTCAAATGCCTTTGTTCCACTGGTCAGCTAGAAAGGATAGCCTTGTTGCAGGCAGGAAGTTGAAGTTAATTTGACCAGAGTAATCATTAACCTCTTGGATGAAAGGATGGTTCCTGAAAACTTTCATTGCATTTGCTCAAACTGTGTCAAAATTTTTAAAAACTAACCAACTAACTAACTTTTCTTTTTATATATTACATATATATTACAAGAAATCTCCCAGAAAAGCAACTGAAAAAATCTGATCACTTTTGTTTCTGTTTGATCTAGCTAGAAGAGATAAAGAAAACAATGAAGTGGAATATCTTGCTAAGGATTGCACCTAAATCTGTTTCTTTTAATTTTTTTTTTTATTTGTGTTGTGATGGCTTAAAAAATTTTAAATTTATCTTCAAGATCAGCTTTGGCAGAGATAAAATCTTATTTAACTATCTGACCTTATTAAAATTATTTATATATTTATAAATAATTTATAATTTTAAATCAGTAAAAAGTGTCCACTAACCGTTGTAAGTTTATAACTGACTGGTCAGTAAAAATAATTGGTCACCTCAGTTTGTAGAATCTATAAAAAAAATAAAATCTCAGATTTCTTAGCTTTCTCATATACAATGTATAATACAGCAATGAAATAAAATTATTATTTATTAGTAATAAATAGTGTTGTAACAAATAGTATATTCAGCCTCAGGCCGAATACCAAATATTCGGCCAGGAGCGTAGCCAAATAGCCGAATATTCGGCCAAACTATTCGGCTCGATTAACGCACGTACGAAAATTGACGCGCAAACCGCATTATGGCAAGGATCCTGCTCTCTATTGGCCCGCTGTCACTACGCTTCGCCAATCATGTTAATTCTTGGCAGCTGTAGCGGACAGACAAGAGTGTCATGGAAGTATGTGATAAATTATGATATCAAATGTGGATAACAATGAAATGACCTACATGTGTAAATAATGGAAAAAGAACAGAAAAGGACCACAAAGTGAAAATGTGAAAATAAATATGAAATTGAGTCAATAACATAATCGAACAAGTCGAGGCAGCTTATTGGCACGAAATTCGCGGCCGTCAATGCCAAACAATTGTTGTCATAGACTTCGGAAAGCTAAATGCTTGTAATGAAAGTCACTTAGCGTGCACGGGCGAAAGCCTGGGGCCGTTCGGGCTATCAAGCTGTCTCGAATCTGTGAAATCATAACTGTGACTTATATCGACGTCCTATCTGTCTCTTTTCTCCGTTATCACCAGGCTGAGTCACGTAATTGTAAAATGGGAACTCTACGACGGAAAAGTGACGAATCGAAAGTATCGTGAGCGCGTATTATGATGTATGCACAGGCATACATGGATTAGAGCGATAGAGGAAAGAGAAAGGGAAGAGCAAAGACGAGCGCTTAAAAAGAAGGATAGGCAGGGTCAGACCCTCAGATGTGCGAGGATTCTCCAACGATAGACATGTACGTGTGCTGATCTTTGTAATTATAAATTGTGAATACATGTGACTAATATTATTTTCTTTTTTATTTTGTGCATGTTACAAGTTATAAATAAATATAAACAAACAACACTAACTCGATAACATTAAATCTAAATATCAAAATGATTAATTTACTGTGTTTTTGTTATTTATTACTCCTGTTTTTAGGTATTTGGTATTCGGCTGAATAGTGATTAAATATTCGGTATTCAGCCGAATAGTGAAAAATAGGCCGAATAGGCCAAATACCGAATAGTAACCGAATATTCGTTACAACACTAGTAATAAATAAAAATCTTTTTATCCTCGAAATTGGAAATAGAAAGAGTATAATTTTTACTTGTTTTTTAACTAAAAATTTTTTATTTTTAGTGTGTTAAAAATCTTTTTGTTATATCATGACTAATATTTAGCATTGTTGACAATAAAAATTAAATGATATAATCTAGTTAACTGTAAGATTTACTTTTTGGTTGAATTGTATCCGTAATTGTTATTTTTTAAAGTACCTTTTTTAATTTAATATTGCATTTGTAAAGGTTATCAGTATCAAATTCAGGTGTCAGCTATTCCTCTGGTAATGGGGTCCAGGAGAGTGCATTGATCAACTTTCCACTATGGTGATGGACTGAAAAATGAAATTCTATAAGTACAATCTACCTAAATCTTTTTTTCGAACTCAAAGTGGCATCAAGGCTGAATGGTCTGATACTATGGTAAAATTGGTTCCATCTAGGTAGGTCCCAAAATTTTTCAATCATCAATGTCATACCACAACTTGGCATTCCAGTTTAGTCATGGTGTAGTTTTGCTTAGCCTGGCTCAGGGTGTGAATTATATATGCTATGGTTCTGTCTTGACTAAATAGAGTTCCCAGACCAACAAAACTTGGTCTAGCAAGCTTCACTTGCTAGATTAAGGTAGCTATAAAATAGATATAGAAGTTAATGATTTTTTTTTATTTACGAAGGCATACTGGCATTTGTCAAACCAGTGCTGCTTTGTCTCTTTCCTGCATAGCTGATATAGTGGCTTGGCAATGGTGGCAAAATTGGGAACAAAGCTGGTATACTATCTACACTTGCCACAAAAAAACTGCACCATGACTGAACTGGAGTGTCTTACTCTGGTATGGGCAAGTGAAAATTTTAGACCTATCCTGACAGAACTACCATGGTGACTGATTATTCAGACTTGAAGTGGCTCCAGAGTTCAAAAAACATTATGTGTAGATTGTTTTGGTGTACATTGCACTTCCAAAAATTTTATTTTTAAGTCTAACACTGTAGTAAAAAGTTGCATCAATTTCCTAATATTTTCTCCTGGATTTCACTACCAGACAAACAGCTGATGTGTAAACTCAACACTAACAAACATGATTGGTGTCCGAAAAGGTATTTTCAAGAGAAAAGATTTGTCTAGCACTGTTAGGGAGAAGAGTAACTCAGAATTGATTACTCTTGTTTATGTACTAATTTTTGCCATTGGATATTTTGTAATATTTTTGGATTCTCTTAACCATAGAAATTTTGATTATTAATACATTGTTAAATTTATTACTTGCCATTGTGTTGTTTGATAACCATTTTTTGGAATTTAGAATATAATAATATCATTGTTTTTATTAAATAATCCATTGATTTACATTGTTAAAGATTATGTACCATGATGGTAGCATTTTTTGTAATATATATATTTTTTTTATTTACGAGAGAGAAGTCAAATCTGCCTCTCTCACAGATTCTGAGATAGAGTTTGATTTCTGGATTTGGTTAGTGATGAA
The DNA here is from genome assembly GCF_000671375.1 of Centruroides sculpturatus. Taxonomy (NCBI): domain Eukaryota; kingdom Metazoa; phylum Arthropoda; class Arachnida; order Scorpiones; family Buthidae; genus Centruroides; species Centruroides sculpturatus. Next base: position 262,011 of record NW_019385642.1, on the reverse strand, counting down.
ACGAAACTCTACAAATAAATGAACAAATTAATAAGAATAACTGTTTTTCATCATATAATTGTGAATTCAAAATCTTGAAACAAAAGTAACCCTACATAGTGCAATTAATCAAACCTCGTTTATTCTAATTAAACATTATTCAAAATGTTTTGATATTTTATTATATAAAAATTTTAAAGTGAAACAGAAAGAACAAAATTATGTAAAGTTTGTTCTGCTTAAAAGTTATTCAAAAGTATTAATATGTTCTGCATATGTATCTATTTATTGTTAAATATTTGATCTGATGTGATATGAGAAATATCTCAAATAATCAAAAATATTCATCTTATATTTTAAGAAATCATTCATCAAATTTAATATAACTATTTTTCAAGCTATGTTAAAAATTTGTATAAAACATTACTACAGTGGTTGATCAGTTAATGAACATAATCCGTTCCAAGACTTTGTTTGCTATCCGAATTGTTCGTTAACCGATTATCTATTTACCATAGGTTTTAATGGGAATTTAATTAATTCGTTTCGGAGACCCCCAAAAATAAAAAAAATATATATACTTTCTTACTACGTTTATTTATATGTAATAATAAAAATACATACATGCACAGTCTTGTGTTTTTATTAGTCATGTTTTTTTCCGTTTGAAAGTGTTAAAAAATCTGTCTAATATCGATTGCTTTTTTCTCTTCTTCAGGATTTTTCGTAAGTAATTAATAGCATTGCAATTGTAGAAATCCCCAAGCCTCAACCTGGTTTGGATGCCATTCTAAGACCGTTGTTCTGACATCTTCCCACTTCTTCAAAAGATCTTTAATAGCAAATATCGGCATTAATCCTCTTTTTCAGAAGAAAACATATCTCACCGAGTTTCTTGGTGTTTTTCATTCAAGAGTTCTTGGCGTTCTTCTGTCGTCAGATCCGTTTCAGGTTCCATTATGAACTCTTCGATGTTCTTTATTTCTCATATGTGATTTTTGTTATTCCTTTAGCTGCTTGAGTCTTCTTGATTATACAGTATTTTTCTTAAATAAGATTAAACTGCGGCCTACTGTAGACCTGTTCACGCCATATTGCCCAGAAACATTAGGCATCTTCTGCCCACTCTCTACCTTTGCTATTATATTCTCATCTTTCGAAAAGAAAAACAGACGCAAAACTTAATGAGTGCACGCCCGACAGTCTCGTGAATATATAAAAGAATTGTTTTGTCAGAAAAATAAAAGGCTGGAATTACAAGGGAGTTTCAAAGTTCGGAGGAATACTATCCGATCGGTATATACCAGCTCGAGTGTCAATGTCGACATCTCCCACACTTCGAAAAGTTTCAAATTATTGCCTGAAGACAAGAGAAGACCAATCAGTATTCATTATTTTATGTTGCTTCTTCTTGGGTTCGTTCTGTGCGGTGTTCGTTATCCGATCATATGTTCGTTGTCCGAACATAAAAATCTTTCGCGAAAGTGTTCGTTATCCGATTTGTTCATTAACCAATCACCCACTGTATATGACTTGCTTTATTATTATTAAAGTTATGTTAAAAAAATATTTAAAAATTTTTTGAGTACAGTCTCAAATCTTGGGTTTCGAACTTAATTCATTTCTAAAAATTGTTCAAAAACTGATTTGTTCTCAAACCAAAACAAATTTTCCCATAAGAAACAATATAAAATGAATTAATCCATTTTCAACTCCCAATCACCCACTGTATATGACTTGCTTTATTATTATTAAAGTTATGTTAAAAAAATATTTAAAAATTTTTTGAGTACAGTCTCAAATCTTGGGTTTCGAACTTAATTCATTTCTAAAAATTGTTCAAAAACTGATTTGTTCTCAAACCAAAACAAATTTTCCCATAAGAAACAATATAAAATGAATTAATCCATTTTCAACTCCCAAAACAAAACTGTTTTTTACTTTCTTAGCTATATTCCATGCATAAAAATGCCTACAAATGCAATATAATATATAAACAGTGTGAGTCATATTAACCAGTTGACTGGTGTGCATACGATCAAAACTTGCAAATGTTTTCGTAGCCCTTTCTGGGCACTTCCTCAGGCTTCTTTTTTATTCAAAACAAGCTGGCAGTTAACATTCTAATATAAATCAAATAATAATAGATTTCAGATATCATAAGCACATGCATTCCCCTTAAGATGTTTAAATAACTGGTTAATGTGAGTCACACTGTTTATATTCATCCCAGTCCATGCAGTTAAGCAGTATAATATATTATCATCTATATCTACATCCATGGTTGAAGGTGTTGGTGAACTTTTCAGTGCAGCTTAACAACAGTGTAATTAGATTTACAGTCCTCCCGGAAGGCTATAGCTAATACCAACAGTGATATTAGGTCCTTCAAAATTCTTTATTCCAAATTTTGCTGGAAATATTTATCACTGGATACTTCACTGTGGACTCTCTATTTCAACCACTTTGAATCATCCAAAAGACCTTAGGTTAGGTGGGGATGGGTTTCATACTGCAACTTTTCTATCAATCTTTCCATTCTCCTTGGTCATCATAAAACTAGGTAAGTTAATAAAGCACGACACAAAACATAACAAACAAAATAAAATTTAAACATAACAAATAACACGTAACTTTATGAGCCCTCACAATGGACTAGATTTTATGAGCCCTACTTGGGACTTCTATGAGCCCATTTAGGGACACTAACCCCAGACCACTCTTCTTAACATAACATTCTTGGCCTCTTTGTGCTCTATGAGCGATAAGGGGCCTAAAACCACAAATAAAAAAAAAAAACAGTGTAATTACATACCAGGAATTATCAGTAATTGGATTTTGCTAGATTTAAGGTCGTGGTTATTTGTTAATAGATTAATCTTGGAATTAATCATATGCCTATTATTAATTGCTTGAATAGAACCTAATCCAGGTCCTCTTTCCTGTTCTTCCCAACATTTGAGTCAAATAGACATGCAAAAGAGGGGGTGTGGTAGGCCATGAAAGAAAAATTTTAAAGAAGCAGTCAAAGAAAATCAAGTGAATGAAGAATACTTTCCAATTGAAGAGGATTCCAACAGAGATAGTTTCGAAACTACAAGATTTACGAAAATACCTGAATACTTTGAAGCATTAAGGGATAAGGATCCCCTGGTACAGGAAGAATCACAATACACACTTAAATCAATATATGAACTTATACAAAATAACTTTTCACAGCTTAGTAGAGAAATACAGGGAATCAAGACAGAACTTAATTTAATGAAGGAAGAAAATAATTATATCCGACTCACTAAATAAACCATATCCAGTTCATAAGCCAGCAGAAAAAATTCTTTCTACGAACGTTTCGTCTTTCGTTTTCTGCTGGCTTATGAACTGGATATGGTTTATTTGATGAGTCGGATATAATTAAAATTAAATAACCAGTTTTTTGAAATACAGTATATTGAAGATGGCTACGCCGGAAGAAAATAAGCATTTTCAAGGAGAACTAGTGAATTTGTCACAGAAAATGAAAGAAATAGATGCATTATCCACAAAAAATAGCTTTTTAAAAGGTATGTTTGAACTTGAGTTAGATAAGTTAACAAATGAGAAAATGAATAAAAATATTATAGTTATTAATTTTCTATTTATTTCAACCAATTATGTCAGAGAAATCAATCAGTTCATTAAGGAGGATTTGAGAATTAAAAATAGCTCTTTAAAAAGCATAACCAGGTAATAATGATGGAACTAACCCTATTATGAGGATTGCATTGGATTCCTTGTACAATAGAAATTTGATGTTAAAAGAATTTTGGAAATTAAAAGCTAAAACTAATAGTGAAGAAACGAGAAAAATAATTTTTATAGTTAACTTACGCAAAAGATCCAGATTAATAAGGAAAAAGCTACAAACTATAATTAAACAAGAAAAATTAAAAGAAAGCAAGTTAATTATTAGAGATAATTATTATATCCAAGATTTAAAAATATTCACGTATGATACCAATTTAGATAAAGTGATACAACTAAATAATTTTTAGGAAGGAATTGACTTAAGTTCTTAGAACTAATACTGAGGGATTCAAATGATGACTCAGATACTTAACTGTTATAATTATAAACCCATGAAATTAGAATTGGTCAATTGGAATTGGAAATATAGATATATAATTAGTTAATGATAAATTAATAGGAACTTTCCTTTTATTAATACAAAATGTATGATAGTAACTTCTAATAATGACTCTGGATCATTCAAGTCTGCAGGAAAAACTTCTTATTTGTCTTGAGTGATTATATGGAATTTTACTCTTTCATGGGTTTTACGGAATCAAGGTTAGATGAAATGCGTATGGAAATCAACGAATTTCCAGTACAAAAGCATACTGTAGTAATTAGCAAGATGTATAGGACCGGTGGAGTTTTCAATTTGCTTTAGATCGTGTTTATTGAATAGAGGTATTAGACATGGACGAATCCGTTTATTTTTCCGATGCAATTAATACTAGAAAGGTATACAGAAAATCCAGACTAAACAGATTCAGAACTTGAATAGAAATTATAATTAAGTTTAACAATAATTTCAGATATGGTATTTCTGTTTTTATAAATCTGATCACTCTGATTAGGTATCAATTTTCTGTTTCTATATCGAAATTACTTTTAATTTATTCTAACTGAAGTAAAGTGAAATAAACATTGAAATGTGTATTATTCATAACATAACTTCCCAATCTTAGTAAAATTTCTCAAGACAAATCATTTAGAATATGAAAATATACAGGGAGAGCGCAACACTCACCCTCACCCTCACCCTCGAGTAAGACATTACAAATTACCTCGAGGAGCGCCGGGTTAAGAAATATGCCTCGGAATTACGAAAGTCAATTTTATTTGCATTGACATTTTTCTCCAGTTAGGTACCGCACTTTTCAACAATAATTTTTCATCATATTAAAAAGACACCAGATTAATATTAAAAAATAAACATAAAAGCAAATAAGTGTTTCTGTTAAGTGTTCCATTATTTATATAATTTAAATCTAATTCATGATTTAATCTAATATTTTGAATTTAGATTATTATTTTTTAAAATTATCATTGAGAATACCTTTCTAAATTTTTTAGCACAGTTACTGAATTCAAATACATTTTATTTGGCTGACTATTTTTTAAAATTATAATTTATACCTCAATTTTATTTATTAAAAGAATTTATAAGATATTTAAATTTATTAGAATATTATTTTAGTCTGAAATGTATAATTTTCTACTAAAATAAATGAAATTACTGTATGCATTTCTGCTATTATTTACATCAAGAATTCTTCTCCTCCTTCCTATTTAAATGGAATAAGAAATTTTATATAGATTTCTGACATGAGTTACAGAAAAATACTATGCGTTTATAACTTAAATTTGAAACGAAATTTGTTTATTAAATTTACTTCTTTCTTTTCTTTTATTATTACAATATTTTACATTACTTTTATTAAATTTTACAAAATTTTTATTAAACAAACCATTATTATTAAAAATACATAAGAGCATATTTTCTGCTTTTATATATTTTTAATCTTCAATTTATCCTTGAAATACACCAGAAATATTAAACGAAAATGAAAATAACGGTATGCTTCACATTATATGTTTACAATAAGAAAAACCAAGCTAAATTAGTCATGAGCGTGATTTATACGTTAAATAAGAACTAAAGTGTATTTAGCAATTATAAATAAATGCTACTTGTCAAAAATGTTTGATAAAAACAAATTCTTGTACTTTTTCTTACCTTAAATAATTCCTACATTATATTTAATATTTTTCTGTATATTTCCATTAATTTATATATTAAATACATTTGTATAAAAGCGTAATTAGAATTTGTTTTGTTCACGATTAATTTTTAATTTATGTTTTTAATTCCTTATACAAGATTAAAAATTTTCTGCAGAGAATTAGAAGAGCAAAACGATTGCAGCTCCACTTTCATTTTTATTCCTTTTTGTTTTGTTTTGTTTGTTTGTTTGTTTTTTTCTCTTCTTACGAATCATGTACAGAATTTATTTGTTTATTATTATTTCGTATAATATAATATTTTTTTTATAGAAATAAAAATATATTATAAGTTTCGTGTACTGTATTTATTTCTCGTATTTAAATAGAAAATTTTTAATATATAATTTTAATAATCGTTCCTAATTGTAGGTCAAATCGATATGTGATGGGCAAAATTGAGTCTAAATATATCACCTTTATATATTGAAAAGAGAGTAGAAATTTCAATTTTTAACCGTAACGACAAAATAATAAATCGGTTAAACATTCAATTTTCGGTTGTATAGATACCAGTTTTCATTTCAATCCGAATCATTTGTCAACGCGAGGATGGGATTGTCTCGCGTTGACCATATGAAAAACTATTAATGGAAAATAAATTGTTCTGGAAGGGCATTATGGGCATGTTTGATTAGAGGAAAGATATTCCTTAAATTCGGAGTGGGGGCAGAGGTGTCTGCAGATTATGAAAAAGGGGCACAAGCTATTTAAAAAAAGGGCATCGTATATAAGGCAAGGAGCTTCTAACTCCACGATTCAGCGTCGGATCAGCGCTTCCACAAGGTGGTGCTGGTTGCACTCGTAGCTAACATGGCCTTAAAAACAAGAAATGAGGATTTGATCAACATACAAGTTGCATGGAAAACTGGGCAAATATTGTTCATTAGTCTCTTTTATATTTGCAGAATGTGCTAGAAGTCACGAATTTTCTGTTATTTGGGGACTTCTTAGGGATTAGGAATACCGAGACGAAAAGGGGGCACGTGCCCCAACTATAGGCGCCCCTGAATGGGGTATACAGACCCGTCTTTGGTACGTGCAAGGCCCTGAGCCAAGAAAAGCTTGGAGGCCCCTTAAGAAATTCGTAATGGAGAGTTAATTAATGTTCATAAATTTTTCAATTAGCTTTCTCTGCTAAACATATTGTTATATTTATGTTTAATAAAATTTATCAAACATATCTTTTGATTGTTTACTGTTTATAATAATTTTATTACTTGTTGCTCTATTCAATTTTGCTTATTTTCGAGGTCTCGAATGTTAGGAGGCCCCTGGGCCCAGGCCCGGTAGGCCCACATCTAAAGACGGGCCTGGGGATATTCACCATATGACGTCCAATAAAAGAACGCTTTGGAGGCTATGTCCTCCTTTCTCACGCCATATGGAACCTTAAGCTACAATTTCAATGATTACTGTTGGGTTATCAACTATGCCTTTTTGTTTATCGAGATAGTTTTATCGAAAATAAAGGTAGATTTCGGCCTACTCTATAGGCCATCCTCGGGCTTAACGATAGAAAAATAACATTGGCGTTCCATTAAATAGAATACGTAAATTTAAATACAAAAAATAATAACGGAAAAAACAAGAAAATAACTGAAAAAATAATACAAATACAAAGTCAGACCTAGTAATAGAAAATAATAAATAAAAATAAATGCACTAGTTAATAGTTTAAATAAACATTGCAGTAAATTGTAAGGAATAATTGATGAACGAAGGCAAGACTACAAGTTTGTGTTAAATTTTTTGACTATGAAATTCGACGCCGTTGGTAGACTTTCTGCGTCTCTTGCATTTATGCATGCCTCTTCCAGTTTGCTCTTGTAAATTTCAATTTTTTTTCAGCGGTATTTGCTAGCGTTGGGGAGCGCAAGGGTTTGCCAATACCCGCTTCATCCCATTTCATTATCGAGCCTTGGGTCTGCGCGAACTGGGAAAGTACCATTGTGTTGGAGCCTTTTTCTGACATCATACTTATGTTCTTTAATTAAAAACTCCTGAACAAAAATTATACATCAAGAGGATAATTATATAGGATCTTCAGATTTGGAATTGATATTACGTTACTTCAATTCAAAATTTTCCTCTCAACGAAGTTAAATAGATAATTCGCACAACTCTATTGCTAACAGGAAAGTATTAAAATTGAGAACATTGTGACTAAAAGTTACAGCCCCGCATTGTGACGATGTCACAATGTTTTAATGGGAAGATGGACCCCATTTACGTGAAGAAAACCCAGTGGCGTAACGTGGGTGTCAGCCGCCCGGGGCAAAGGAAAATTTCGCCGCCTCCTTATTTAAGTATCTCAATTTAAAAGACTAAAATTCAGTTTCGTCGCAGAATAAGTAATGAAAAATTCCGTTCTAGTGTTGCCACCTTTTTAAAATCGCTGACCCGGAGGGCAGGTGAGGTTTCTTCGAACAGAAGTTCCTGAGGCATGCGTTAATGTCATTTTACAATGCAAAGAATAATATGCAGTGCATGCCGGTTCTAAATCAGGTACAGTTAGGGACTAGGGAGATTTGGGTGGAGTAACGTAAGAAACCTAGATGAAATAGCTCTGTTGTATATCAAAGATGTACAAGCAAAAAACAACCAAAAAAAAGGTCGACAGGTTGCGCACGGTATTGCCGGGGGAAAAATTAACAGTTCACCCAGACAGTGAGTCGATCCCGGACTGTCCAGGTGGTAACACTATTCCGTGCTCATTTTAATCGGTCCAAATCGTAGGTGCGACGAAAATATGAAATAAAATGGTTCAAATTTTTACAAGATACTATTATAACAGTAGAGCGTCGTTTATCCGAAAGTCGGTTATCCGGAACATCTGTTAACCGAAAGAATTCTAGTCGGCAAATTTAAATTTTCGCTAGGGCTGTGGCGCTGCAATCTTTGGCTATATCTTGGGCTACTCCAATATTTTTTTCTTGATGTGAGTTTTTTAGCTGGCAGCACTGGCACTTTTGTGTGGTGTTTTTTTCAGGACTGTGTGTCATGCTGAATCGAACGTTTTGATACTAGATTAACTTCTAAAGTATAACTTTTTTGTTTTTATATTTTTCAATATATTAATTTTGTTTGTAAAAAATAAAGAAATAATTTTTAACGATACAATAGCCACGATTATTATGTTGAAAAGTTTACATTATGCTTAACATCGACGAGAATTCAACGCGAAGCGACACGCAACGGAGAAAAATTTCAACATGGGATAGGTTAATGAATTTTTTCTTACATAATCGGTTATCCGAACAACCCCAGTCCCCGATTGATTCGGATAAACGACGCTCTACTTTATTTATTGTGAAATTTTGCCGCCTCCTAAAAGTGCCGCCCGAGGCAGGCCGTCCCTGCCGCCACCATTACGTTACGCCACTGAGAAAACCCAGAAAACTCCACGTGGCCATCCCGTTTGCCATACCTCAAGCCAGTGGCATGCCGTCCATGGAAGCTGTGGAAGTGCCGCTTCCCTTATATTTTCCAGAATTATTATAAATACATATTATGCGATTATTTTCATATTTTAACGTACTTTGAATTACATTCGACCCCCCTATAACACAGGTTCCTATAGTTCGGATTCCTATATGACGGCGAAAAAATTGCGACGGTATCCGTACAAACGTGGTAAAAAAAAAACTCCTATAATTCGGTAAAACGTCATCAGGCAGCCGAACTATTTTCCGCCGTCCAGCGCCATACTAACGAAACTTTAGGCGGGTAAATTGAGTTTACTATTGTCTGTACAGTATTATATATAAATTAGGTACCGTACATATAATTACAGTAGATCCCCTATAAAACTGTTTCCTATAGTTACGATTCCTATAAGACGGCGAAAAAATTGTGGCGATATCCGTACACAACGGTAAAAAAACTCCTATAATTACGTAAAACGTCATCGGGCAGCCGAACTACTTTCCCGCCGTCCGTAGCGCTACGCTACGGACGTTTAGGCGGGTAAATTGAGTTTAGTTTCGTCTGTACATATAATTATATACAAATTAGGTACTGTACATATAATTATATATTAATTATATATAAATTAGGTACTGTATATATAATTATATATTAATTTAATTTATTGTAACTTTATTATAATTATATATATGCTTTCTGCCGCCTGGCAACACGCTACGGAGATTTTAGGCTAGTAAGTTGAGTTTATTATCGTCTGTACAGTATGTAAATTAGGTACCGTAAGTCTAATACAGCACTAATTTTATACATTTCTTGTGAAAGAAACATTTCTTATTCAACGGCCATTAAAAGTATTTATATTAATAATGTCTCCAAAGGTCAAGTTATTTTTCTGCGAAAAATTCGTTATCAGAAATCGCGGCCGCCGTTTCGTGCGCTGTTCCGCGTCAAAAACAAGCTTTGAGCAACGGCGTAGTCGAACGGTGCACACTCGGTAAGTAATCCTATAATTTTTTGTTTATAGCATAGTTTATACGGATTATTCCCAAAAAAATATACGTGTTTTGGAAATGTTGAGTGGAATTAGTCTAGAATCGGTTAATTTTATAGAACACCTTTCAAACAGCCTTAGTCCGTAAACTTCACACCTATCGGACTGCGATTGGCTCATAATCATTCTTACAACGTAAAATTCGATTAACGTGGAACGCATCTAAGCGTTATAGGGGGGGTCTACTGTACCTGTTTATTTTACAGTACAATTGGTTTTTTTATCGATATTTAAATCTCAACAGAAAGAAAATTAAATACCTACAGTAGTTTTTAAAATCACTGACATAGTTTTAATATGGCCGTGGTGGGGTCGCCAGAATTTTTTAACTTGTACAGGGGTCGCGTATTCAAGAAGGTTGAAAAACACTAGTGTAAAGCAGCCATATTACGGGCACTCGCGCATACGCTTTACAGAGAACCAACCTCACACGGTTTAGCTGTTGGATGCTACACATCAAAATATCGTATAATGCTTCCAATGATGAGCTTTATTTATAATTTTTTTGGAAACACAGCTTCCCTATCATCAAATGTCACCACACGCCACGATATCAACTCACGACTAACTACCAGACTTCAGTGATTTTATGCACTCGACTGCCGGAGGGCACTTATTAGAATTAAGAAAGTACTGTTCAGAAATGAAAAACGCGAGTTGTTAGATGTGAAAAATTAAATACTTATAGATTTTTTTCACTTGGTAACATTTTCGATTGCACACAGGCAAGTGCTATATGCTACCTGTCACAGGAATTATATAGCGCTTCTATTTTGCGCTATATCATTGGCGCAGTAATTAAGTGAATATATATATATATATATTATATTCACTTAATTACTGCGCCAATGATATAGATATAAATAAATATATATATATATATTTTATAACAATTATATTTAGTTTATTATTTTGTTAATTTTTTGTCAACAGATGCCGCTACGTTAATTAAGCCAGCAAATCGAATGTAGATACAGTAGAGCATCGATTATCCGACCCCCGATTAACCGACACCTCGGTTAACCGACCGTCCTAATCGGCAAATTTCAAATGTCCGCTAGTGATGTGGCGCTACAATATTTGGCTATGTCTTGGCTGCTATAATATCATTTTTACGTGTTTTAGCTGGCAACACTCATTCGACCATGAAAGGGAGCCAGTATTTAAACGAGGCTTAATTTTCTAATTTTTAACGACACAATAGCGACGATTATTATTTTAAAAAATTTTTGTTAGGCATAACATCGATCAAAATTCAACGCGAAGTAGGTTAATAGCGATAAACTAATATACTAATTACATGGGATATAATAATATACTACACTAATAATGGACATTTTCATACTTTTCGGTTATCCGACTTTTCAATTATCCGACCAACCCCAGTCCCCAATTGAGTCGGATAATCGAGGCTCTACTGTAGAAATTAATTGATTTACAGAAATCCAATAGATAATTGTGATGTGATGTACGATATTATTTGTTATAGGTGTATAACAATAGCTATACATATAGATACAGTCAAACCTCGGATTTCGAACACAATTCGTTCCTAAGAGTTGTTCGAAAACCGATTTGTTCTAAAATCGAAACAAATATTTCCATAAGAAACAATATAAAATGGATTAATCCGTTCCCGGCCCCCAAACAAAACGATTTTTACTTTCTTTTCTTAGCTGTATTTAATGCATTAAAATGCTTACAAATACAATATAATATTATCTATATTCATATCTGCACATTTAAACACGAATTCTTGAATGCCATTTATATTACGTAAATGTCAATTAACGAGATTTTTATTAATTAATTTAATTTAGGTTCGACTGTGGTGCGTATCGAAAAACAGAAATAAATCTTTCCCGCATACGCATTGAAATGTAATTTAATTAAATAGTAACGTCATCGATGATTCGTGTCCCTACGTCTAAATACGCGAGACGATCTCCCTACTAACTTCTGAATCTGTAGTCCTGTCGTTGATTGGTCGGGCCGTCGAGTTTCTTTAACAGAAATTTGTGAGAACTTTAACAGAAATCTGTGATTTGACGGCCGGATGGCCGAGCGGTCAACGTGGCAGCCCACCGCTCTGGGGGACCCGGGATCGAATCCAGATGGGTCAAAGAATCCCCAGGAATCTTTCCGGAGGTGATCCGACCGGTTATATCAGCCCCTGTCCTTCATCATCTGCCACCCCATTGAGGGCCTGACCTAACCCATAATGGAGCTGCTAAAAGAGGCCCTCTTGGTGCCTACAGGCGAAAAGAGTTTTAATAAAAAACCATTTATTGTCAACTCTGCCGAGTAGCTTGTTCGGCAACCGCGGCAAAAAGTAGTTCAAAATTTTGTTCTTTTTTTACTCTTTCCGCCCTGTGGGCACTAAGAGGGCCTCTTAAAACAGGCTTATTATGGGTTCGGCCAGGCCTACAATGGGGCGACCGGGTGGTGAGGGACGGGGCCCGACATATCCGAACGGACCCCCCCGAAAAATTCCTGGGGATTTTACGACCGTTTCGGATTCGAACCCGGGTCCCCCAGAGCTACCACCTTGGCCGCTCGGCCATCCGGCCTTCAAAATTTTGTTCGTAAACCGAATTGTTCGAAATCCGAGGGTTGGTTGTATATATAGTAGAGAGGTTGCGGCCTAAGTTTTCATCTCTAAAACGTGAACGTCGAACGTTTAGCGCCTCCATCTTGTAAGCCTAGATGTTTGAGAATGGCGTTTGGACGTCGAGCATGATTCCAATGACGTTCCAAACACCATTGGCAAACTTCTAGGCTTACAAGATGGCGGCGCTAAACGTTCGACGTTCACGTTTTAGAAATGAAAACTTCGGCCGCAACCTCTCTAGTATTTTAATTTAATTTACGTATTCTCAGAAATAAGACTAAAAAAAGCAATTAAAGTTAAAAGTAGATTTTTATTTTTCAATTATTGATTACATCTGTAGATGAAAAATTCAAGCATATACAAGTTAAAAAAGAATGGGAACAGCTGTTCTAAAGTTATTGACGGAACAGATTTCGCCAGTGAATTAGAAGTAATAGCAAAGCGAAATCCCGAAAATATTTCTTCGTTAGATGTCATGTCATACACATGCAAAAATTATTTAGAAAATAGCATTCTAACATGTTTATTGCTCTGAGAATTTTTGCAAAATTGCCAGTATTGATAACAAATTCAGAAAGGAGATTTTCAAAATTAAAACTTACACTCGCTCTACTATGGCTCAGGAACGACTTACTGGTACTATCAAATCGATTATAGATGTAATTTCATCAACAATCGATATACATCAGTGTTTCTCAAACTTCTCTAACTACCGCCCCTTTTAGTGCATGTTGTGGATACTTGTTCGTGCGTAATTAATCACTACAAACAAGGTCACATATAATAAAAGATTAAAATTTATTACATACATGAGTTACGGTGCGACTGTACAAGTTAAAGACGGGAGCGATGATACATGCGTCTGGAGCGAGGTCCGAATCCAAAAGAAATGTGATGTCATAGGTCAGGTTGCCAGGTCTGTTTAGTTCAGGAGTTCCTCCTTGTGGTGACCTTGGGATTTATCACCAAAGCTGTCGCCACACATGTACTGTATTATTTTTAATTTTTTTTTTCAAACGATTTTTGTCCCCTTTGACTTCCAACACTCCTACCATTCATTGCTTTCTATCGCGCCTTTGAATCTTCTACGGCCCTGAAGGGGAGGTAGTCCCCACTTTGGAAATCACTGATGTAGATGAATTAAATTCTTTTGAATGAGTAAATTCTTTTGAATTGGTAGTTTAAGTCCACCAACAAATTATCATCGTCAGTAACATATTAGTGAACTTTTTGTAGCCTGATTTAACAGATCCGCAATGATTTATTTGAACGTTAGCTAAAAAAAATGCTACAGTATTCATAAGAAAGATGTTTTCTTTATGAGAAAGATTTATTGAAAATTACACATCTGTAATATTTTTATACGCACAATCTGTTATTGAATGTTTTCTTTTTGTAAGTACAGTACAATTCTGAATCGAGCGTAGTCGCGATCCCGTCTGCCAGAGCCGCGCGAGTAGAATTTATAAATTCCATGAATTTTTAGACAGTACGACGCAGTTAACTTTAGTTGGTTCTCAACTTATTTCTGGCTTTCCATTCGTAGAAATCTGTCAAATACAGTACATAATATTTTTAATTACTACTGAATGAGCTGTTAATATTCAAGAAAACAATTATTTTAAGATATATTAATTAAATACACCATTTTTAAAATTTCAGAAGAGAATTTACTTACCCTTCGTAGTTTTAAATTCGAGCTTCTCAATTTCGCAGGGAAATCCATGTACTGTACGGGTACAGTACTTTCTCCAAATGTTCACGTAATCGAAGGAAAGTAGAAAATCCTTAGGAACACGAAGTCTCGCGACAGAATATAGACGAAAAGTCTATATTCTGTCGCGAATCCCGCTTATTTGTAAGCAAATCCCGGTGAAGGAAAACTCCACCGGGATTTGCTTATGTTCTAAACCTACACGCTCGTTAGTAAGATTTCCTTTTCGGAAGTACTTATCGCGATAACAACGAGTATTTTCTAATATATCCGACGCAATATTTTCCGTAACGATTTCTTAGCAACGTAGCGGGAATACTTCGCAACCAATTATCGATGATATAGTATGGTTTTAAAGCTAAAATATCGACAAAAAATTCCAAGCATAACATACTTTACGGTACAAGGTATACGCTATCCCCGCGTTTCTTTATGCAGCGCTCGAGAAGCGCTTTACAGCGAACAGACTGAAACAGGTTTCTAATTGGCCAACACTGCTCGTGACGTCATTTCGCTACACTCTCGCTGCATAAAGAAACGCGGGGTATCTGAACGTCACGACTCTAGCGGCATCTCGTGATAAAATCTAGAGCTACGGCTACGGAATCGTTCTGTAATTAGACGCCAGTCTCTTGTGGAGAAGCCATTTTGCGTTTGACTACTGTCACGCCACCTACAGTCACTTTGGCGGGTTTTCAAAATTATCTGTACAACTTCCACAGTTTCTCCGTCTAATGAAATGCACGACATCTGATTACTGCCTTGCACTTCGATATGGCAATCGAAACAAATGTGTCAGGCTCATGGTGGACACCCTGTATTTTAAATCATTCGTATAAGTAAGGGATGTCCAAAATTTCTGTTTCTCTGGGCCACATTGGAAGAAGTCATGGAGTTCTGGGCCACAAGTTTATTGTGGCCCAATCCTTAAATATACTTGTATATTTAAGGATTGGGCCACAATCCTTAATTATACTTGTATATTTAAGGATTTACATGTCTAGATTATAGTAATAAGTATTAAAACTTTATCACGAAAATGGATATTTTAAAAAATTACTTCTACAGACAATTTAAATTTCTACTTTATTATAAATTTATTTATCTATTTCTAAGGAGAAAAACAAAAATTTATTTGAAAAACACAAATATTTGTTTTATTTGGGTCTTTAATTAAAAAAAAAAAACAACGAAACACCATTTTAAAGTGCATTTTTATTCAGCAAATATATTTATAAATAATATGTAGCCCAAAATGTAGCCAATGCGCCAAATGATATTTTTTACGCGAAACTAAAAAAAGGGAGCCCAATTTAGCGCAAAGTTGCCAAATCTTGCAACGCTGAAAGGAATATTAAATAAAGCTAGAGTTGGTATTCAAAGGATTATAGACCTAAATTCGGAGAAAGGACAGAAAGGTCAAAAAATAAAGAAGTAAAAAGGTTAAATAGACCTTCTGTTATGCAAATATTGATCCTTAGTTTTTCAACTTTTCTCAATTCTTTTTATTTTTTTGCCTTTCTCTTTTCCCGAATTTGGGGCTATAATCCTTTGAGTCACGACTTCAGCTTTATTTAGTATTCCTTCCTCATTCACATATTTCAAGTATTTGAAAATATTTCCTTTCTATTAAAAAAATAAAATATGTACAGTATAAAGGTTTATGGCTTTATGAAACTTCTTTTTTGAGGTTTGTGCAGTTGAAAAAAAATAATAAAAAAATTTGTCGGTTTTACTTACACGTTTATTGGGCCGCGGGTTGGACACCCCTGGTATTAGTCCTTATGAGGAGTAGAAAACGGAATTTCTAAAATTAATTAAGTTTTAAGGAAAACATATATGTCGTATTATTTTTCAGTCGTAGTCGTAAGGTCGAGTGTAGGTTGAACAAGACAAAGAAAATTGGAGACCATAAAATAACACGTCCGTTCACTTTCGGGTCCTCACTCGAACTTCCCTTATTTTATTGGTGCTGTTAACCTCATTCCAAAAGGGACGAGATTAACAAAGTAAAATACAGAAAATATATACAAAATTTACAAAATTTTAAATATGTTATATATTAATTGTTGACGCGCACTAACAATATCTTTGTATTTCAAATTATTATTTCGAAGCGTCAGAAGGATCCAGGCTTCTGTGGATCTTTTCCAGAGTCCTCAAAGCATCCTCCAGAACGTACTGTACAGATCGGTAGAATCCCAAGATTCATTGGGACAAAGCCGAGGTAGCAAGACTCAGAAAAGCTTTCATAGAGTACGAAAAGGAGTTGGAGATCAAAGCCAATTTTCAGCACGCAGTGTTCGGAGGTCCGCCTGAAAATAAAGAGAAGTCCAAGATAGACTGGAATTTCTCTTGCTGTTGTTTTGGCAGGACCTCATATAATAAACTAAATAATTTGCCTCTGCTCCATCAAGTGGCACAAAGAGACTATGTCTTAATCATAGGTCTGGTCTGATACCCACCAGTTACTGGGTCTTTTAAGTCGGACCTGAGATAAATTCTCGGACTCTGACTCTGGTTCCGGTGTAACCCAAATTGGCCATCAACCTTCATCGCCTTCCTCTCTCTCAAGTCCAACCCTCTTACATTGACGTACGTTTTGGTGCAGCTTGTACTGCACATGGAGTTCTCTACCAATGAAAGACTAGCTCACAATGTTAGACAGCGGGATCCCCTCCCCTAGAAAAGGGGGGCCCCTGCCCAATGCGTCGACGGAGCTTATAGGACAAAGAGACATATCACTTTTCGACATGGTTAGCCCTCGGCGGAAGTCCTCAATAAGAGGACAGTCAAGTACTGTACTGTACATTGTGCCTCGCGTCGCCGCGAGGGCACCCACAAGAGCAGCTACCACTCCTGAGTCTACCTTGTCCGAACTTGAAGTGGAGAAACCTCCTGTGCCCAGTCAGTATTTGCGTCGTTAACCAATCACAACACTGTTTTGGCAGCGGCGAGAAATCCAAAGTTGATGCTTATTGCAACCAGGGATACAATAGCCAATATCTGGGTAAGTGCACATTTTGGCAAATTGCGCGTTCTCTTAATTCGATTCTTTCTTTGATAAAATATTTAATCTTGAATTTATTTTAATAGACATTGCAGAGTAATTCAAGAAGGAAATTGGCGTACATTTTGAGACGGAAGAGAAATCCTCTGGCGCAATACTTCCTTGGAGCAGACTTCGGTCATTAGGTGAAAAGGATGATCACTTTATCGATTTGTGTCGAACTCTCCGACTGGACATTTTAACCCGGACTTGACACCCGAATTTCACAAATAACCCAAATGTGACAGTTTGCCTTGGTTATATGACGTTAAATCCCGGATGCAGTGGCGTAGCGTGGGTGTCAGCCGCCTGGGGCAGAGGAAAATTTCGCCGCCCCTTTATTTATGTATCTCAATTTAAAAGACTAAAATTTAGTTTTGTCTCACAGAATAAGTAATGAAAAATTCCATGCTCATTTCAATCGGTCCGAATCGTAGGTGCGACAAAAATACGAAATGAAATGGTTCAAATTTTTACAAGATATTATTATTATTTGTTGTGAAATTGCGCCGCCCGGGGCGGGCCGCTCCTGCCGCCCCCACTACGCTACGCCACTGCCCGGATGTGACAGAATGATGATATGTAAATGGATATTCAAATATAACACATCAATTACTTCTGATATTTATTGTTTAAAGATGAATGATGGATAGTTCTGTCTCGTCATTTTACATCAGCAAATGAATTAATTTTGACAACGCTTCAGATAGACTGTAAAGTCATAAATTTCGAACCTCTTATATAATTATATTTATAGATGAATTTACAGTATAATAAAAAAGAAATTTTATATTATTTGCATTCTGTGTAATTTTTAATCCAAATTTAAAATATCCGGTAGGACCATCTCCGAAAAAAATCCTGGAAATTTTTCAACCTGTGCAGAGTTGATCCCGGGTCTCCTAGATTAGTAGGCCGCCATCCGGCCAACGGTCCTACTAGTACCAGAGTCGGTTAATCTACCGACTCTGCTAGTACCATTACCATCTATATTTATTTTAAGGCAAATGAATATTTCTAATAACTTAATAATTATAGAAATGGTCGTACATTTAATAATAAATACCACTGATGTTTTTTTAATATAAAAAATTTTTAAAAGTAATTTTTGGCTATAAATGAACAGTTTTGAGTTTTCNTAGATTACTTAGAAAAAGAGTCTTTTATATATATAAAAAAACTATATTACATACAAATAAAAACCCAGTGAAGTGGGTCCTTGCAGCTAGTAGTTAATAAACCTTTATTTTTGCTATATGTTTGTAAAGGAGTCAATGTCCGATCGTTATTTTATGTTTTGGGGCGTTATTTTTATTTAATTATTTTCTTTTCAGGGTTCTTTTTTTGTTAAGCCTGTAACAGGAGACAGGTTTGTTAAACCTGTCTCCTGTTACTTTGAAAAACGAATACCTTTTGACTTGCTCACGCACTCCCCACTCGATTTTGCCCTCCTATCAAGTTGCCATCTGACAACATAGAGGTCTGGTTTTAATTAATTAACAACCTGTGCCGATTAACCACTCAACAGTGAGGGACAGATATGTTCATCCAGGGCAATCGTGTGGCAGTGGTGAGGGACGGATATATCTGTTAAATTGTTTTGAGGGTATTGCCAAAAACTTCCGTGAAAAAAAATTCACATAAAAAATGAATTATGTAACAATAAAAAAGACTTTTCTTTACTAGACATAACTGTTTACAAAAATCTTTTTCCGAAATAGTAATGAGAAAAAACATGTGGAAAAATACTTTAAAAATTTCCCACATTTATTCTCCACTATTTTGGGGTAGCACCATACCTGACTATCCCACTGCTGTAAGGTTAAGTGGCATTTAGGGAACAGCCCGTGCCCCTGCCTTATCTCATACTATCAGAATAGAACTCGGCTAATCTGACTTTAGCCCAAATTATACTAATAATTAAATGATATATTTATAAAAAGTAATATTTAGAATAGTATGGGTTTCGTTTCAGTTATAAACTTCATAAATATATTGTATAGTACTTTTAATAAGAAAATTAAAAAGAAAAACACTTATAAACGTTAATTGATGTCTAGAGCAAAAGAAGTAAAAATTACCATACTTTGGAACTACACTGTAATTTCTATGTACAAATTATTTCTTTTGGAATGGAATATTAATCCAAAACAACATTTGCATTGTCAGACAATAGATAAAATAAACATGGTCTGACAAGGCAAGTGTTGTTATGGATTAATATACCCCTCAAGAAATAATTTTCAAGATAAGCAATTAAACCAATTTTTATGAAGTACAAAAAAAAATATATATATAACTAGTTACATTGCAATTTTGTATTTCAAACACATTTTGCTTTTTTAATTAATATTTTATTGTGTTAAATTTTTATCTTATTGTTTTTGTTTAATTCTAAAAGAAGAAAAAATGTTTAAAAAATAACTTTTTGAAGTATTTTTTTCATTAAATTCTAACATATAATGTTTTAGCTGGTCAAGAAATTACTGATGAGCAATTACAAGATATGTTGGAACAGGAAAATCCTGCTATTTTTATTAAAGATGTAAGAATTCTAAAATATGTTTAAACTACTAATTGATATTAATCATATATATTTATTTTAGATGTCATTGCAGAAAATTAGCTTAAATCAATGGGAACATCTGATTTTCAATATAGATCAGAAGTATCATAATTCTTAACAATAACTTATGGTTGTGTTGACTGTAACTAAGATAAATTACAAATTTTTTCTAGTCTGGAAAATGCTTTTCTTATTGTATATTAGCATGTCTCAGCACTTTTCTTATACACAGATCAGGCATTTGTAAGAAAGTACTTAGACATACTAATACACAATAAAAAATTTCCCTAAAAATGCTTTTCTATGTAAAAGTTATGTTCTGAGGAAATTTAGGTCTTGAAAATATTCTTCACCCTTACAAGATAGTGGTAGATAATGGCTGTTCTATTCAGTAATCAGCAATCCCCAACATAATCTGTTAACCATATTCTTTTATCACTTGTCAGAATTAGTGGGATAAGAACAAAAGATAATGGAGCCCATCAATACTTTAGAGATTATAAGACAGAAAAAAAGACGAGACCCAAATGAAAAATCAGAATTACAGTTTTCTGACAGTTTTAGCCTAAAAGTACTCACTCACTTTTAAAGAAGTTTCTTATTAGTTTGATCATATAATAGAAATTAGGGAATAACTTATTGTTGAACTTGTTCATTTACATGTACTTAGATTATAATATTTTAATGATTTGTTGTTACAATGATGGTTTAATGTTTTTTCTCAGTTACTTCACACTACTATTTCTGCTTCATTTGCATTGGTCGTAAGATTTATTCTTTGTCATTTGCTGTAATAAGCTATTATGTTCCTATTTAATTCCTGTCAGTTCAGTTTTTTATTTGTAACATGCCATAAAACATAACTGGGTAAATTCATATACATACATAAAAAAGAGCAGTATAAATGTATAAATGGGTTACAGTGATGGTAATACAAAATATAATAAAATAAGTATAGAGACAACATTAATCAAACAAAAGAAGGCAAGAGACAGTCCATATATGCAAACATTGCAAATCTATACAAACAGTGGGCATGCAAGCCCTGTGCAGCAGGATGCAGAGAGAAAAATGCATGTACAAAGGCAAATGTGAAACAGGGATAAGGTGCACAGTTGAGAGAGAGGGTGTCAGTGTACAATAGCAATGACAGATCATCGAGAAAAAGCTGGAACAGTAGTTCTTTTAAAATACATAGAAATCAGTTGCATGAGGGCAACGTATGTATCCTTATGTTTGAGAAAACAATTGAGGCTATGAGGAGACCAGTTGTAATCATGAGCCTCAGTGAGAATCCTAAGATGTTCCAAGTCCAACATGGGACAGTGAAGGATGTAGTGTTCACTACTGTTGGAAGTACAGTACTGCATATGTTGCACTCAGGCCTGTTGGTGTTCTTAAATCTAGCAAGGTAGGCAAAGAACCTACCATGGTTGGTGAACATTTGTGTAGTAGTGTGGCAAGGAGTATATCACTTGTAGGTGAGAAAGTCCTTGATGTCGGGTATGAAATCATGAGTGATAGAGTTGTTGTCCCAAGTCGCCCTGCCAAGAGGTGACTAGGACCCACCGCAGGATGCTCTTGATAGTTTTAAGATTAATTTTGTTGTAGGCAATAAGTAGGTGCGGGTTTGATGAGGCTTCCTTAGCAAGGGCATCCACCCTTTCATTGCCTTGTAGTCCTTGATGTGATCTAGTCCAATTGAGATAGAAGTTTCAGGAAGAATTGTTAATAGATTCCTGGATATTGTTCGCTATGGGATGAAAGTTCTAAGATTGAAGTAAAGCCAGAGCAGAGGCACTGTCCGTGGTAATGGTGATGTTTTTATTATGATGATGCTGATCGGCCCAAGAAGCAGCCACACTGATAGCAAAGAGCTCAGCCTGGAACACTGTACAATTTTCACCAAGCCGAAACTGTCCGAGGTCAATCTCCATGCCATTATTATTGTAGGCAACATAGCTACAGCCAACGTCAGAGTCGGTTTTTGAGCCGTCAGTGTAAATATGAATATCAGAGTGATTGGGAACCCAAAAGTGGATATTTTTCGGAGTTGCCGGATGCCTGGAGTGAGTGAATGGTATATTTTCCTCGAAGTCCTCGTGCATTATGTTCTGGCTGTTGGTGCTAATGTTCCAGCTCCATTTAATGTGCCAGATCTTTGAGTGCATAATAATGACTTTATCGATGGGGGCCTTCCTGGCCAGTATCTGCAATGAGGTGTTTGGGGCAGTGCAGTAGGACCTAGTAATTTGGATAAGGGCTCTCCTTTGAGCAGCTACTAGCTTCCACCTAATATGGACCTTGTGGACAGCTTGTCCCCAGCTGCCGCAAGCATAAGAAGTGATAGGTATAAAGATTTGATTGTAAATACTGTCAAGTGCATCAGTAGCAAGTCCCCAATGCCTGCGAAGGCATTAAATATTTTGTCTGTACGTTCATTGATATAGGAGATGTGATCATTCCATAGCAGGCGGAAGTCAAGGATGACACCAAGATATTTTATCATTTTCTTAACCTGCACGGACTGACCACTCATTCTGTGTAGGCTTTGGTCATCAGGCACTATAGTCTTTGTCTGGTCAAATCTCGATCAATACATGTCTGACCTCATGAGATGCCAGAGGAAAAAGTGAGTTTTCTTGTGTGTCACTGACGTCACTTCTATGCGAGACCCTCTGGTGGTGTTCATAGGCATTCGCACCCTCAGTATTCCCCTGTGAGTGCTAATGATACCTTAAGTTGAAATGTACCTGTTGTCCAGAGTGGATTGTGACTGGTGGTTTGGTTGCCTCGGAGCTTGTTATTTATGGGGTTTTTTTCATGTTGGTTGGATGCATGTTGTAGGGTCGGTGACAAAAGCTGGTTTCAGGCAGTTGATGGTGACGATTGTTTCTCTGCCATTAATGTTTATCCTGAATGTCTTGCTGGAGCATTGAAGTACTCTGAATGGGCCATCATATGGGGACTACAGAGGTCTACATGTGGCGTCATGGCATACAAAGACATGCGAGCAGTCTGCCAATCTCGGAATATAAATGTTTGATGAGGACCTTGATTATGCAGTGAAACAGGATGTAATCATTGCATTCTGCACCAGAGATTGGAGACGAAATTGGACGTTTCTATCGTACTGTCATTGCTGGTTACAAAAAATAATAATTGGATAATTGAAAATTATTATATTCTTGTTAGTAGTCTCATTTATCATTTTATCAAATTTGAATTCTAACATACCTTTTAAATTTTTATTATTTTTGGAAGTTTCTTCCAGTTCTTGTATCTTTTGATAAATTATCTTCATATCTTCTTTATAACTATTGTTTTCTTCTACTTTTATTGATTGAATTTCCAAGTTTAACTGACAAAACATTTTCTGAATTAATTTGTGTATTGATTTTAGTGTATATTGAGATTTTGCCAATAGCTTGTTCTTCAGATTCTTTTGTTGGTTCAAAGTAATGTTGGATTTTTGAGTTTCTCGTAGTTCCACTATTTCTTTTGTCTTCTTCTTCAGTTTGGTATTCCTCACTTAAAATTTCTACTAATTGATTCTCCCTTTCATCATCCTTGAGATTTTCTTTACAAGGTCTACTCCATCCCCTTTTTTGCATATCTAACTGGCTTGATCTTAATGGTGAGCAGGAGAGAGTGCCTGGGTTTGTTTCAATTCCAGCGATTATTAACAATATTTTGATCAATTCCAAGGTTAATCTAGTTTCAACAACTCTAATTTGAACATACCACATTGAATAATTTTTTATTTTTTCCATTCCAACTTGTTCCACCAGCTTCTTGAAAAAAGTCAGTCATACATTTCATGGTTAGAACACGCCCTCTTTAATGCTGTATTAAACCAAAATACAGAAAATATTTGTAATAAAAATTTGCCAGACTCACGACAATAGATAACTGATTCACATCATGCTAGTGTTGCCAAATACAGTATTAGTAGTGATGTACACAAGGGTTAACCGTTTGATTCATTCCTGATTTAACGATTTTTCCATTTTAGTTAGAACATGTTCTAACTAAAAAGGGAGAAAGGAAAGGGTTTGTCTAAAAATCACCTTACAGACTTCCTTTGAGCACAGTTTCCTTTAATTGGAGATGGGCTACTTAGGCAGGAGTGTCTGTAGAATCCACCAGTTCCGGATGCCTGAATGATCAGATGACTGCTGTCCTAATCTAGACATAATTATGCACACAATACCTTCTGAGGAACTCTACCTGTCTTCTAACTCAGTCGAGAGACCTTGAAAAATTGTCCAGGGATCTTTGTCCCTTCGCTAAAAGTGAAGGGACAAAGATTCCTGGACAATTTTTTGAGGTCGTCTGGTCCAATCCAGAGCAGGGTCAGTAGCTCGAATTCAGGACTGCCTCAGACGGGATTCCAATGTGATACATCTCGTTATGCTGACCCCCTCCGGAAAACCGAACTGCCCAAGCAAAAGACAAAATCGCTTTGTCTCTGCCTACTGTTAGGCCTAAACAACATTAGTGTCTACATATTTTCAGAAGGGCTCTAAAACATCAAAAATTGATAAATTCCTTTTCTGCTACTGTCTCAATTAAGCGAAAAGTTGTCCCAAGTACGTGATTAAATTATGTATTAATTTAATAAAAATAAAAACCATTCAACTATCCAGCATAATTCTTTAATAACATAAAAATGTTTTCAAACACATTAAGCGTTCATCATCAGTTATTTCTCTAATTCGAAAACGGGAAATTTGAAAAATTACGCAAGCGAATTTCAAATAAACGGGTATGCAAAAAATTAAAAGGTAACATGTTATAAACAAAAGTGATACATACGAATTTCCATGTGTTTAATAAAGATCTATCAAGGATCATCCTAAGCCTGATTAAGCCTTTTATATAGATCTATGCCAATTCGTTGCAAAAAGATTTCCAAGCGGATGAAAGCCCATTGGCATCCCTATAGTTGATACACTGCGTTCTCTTCTGTGCCCTATGGATTTCCAGCTTTTCGAGATATTTTACTGCGTGTCTAGATCTGGTAGCTTTTATTATAGAGACCTGGTCCCAGAAGACAGTAATGCCTTGTTGTTTAGCATAAGTGGCAAGGACCGTACTGTCAACTGTTTTGTTCACTGAAAGCTTATG
This sequence comes from Centruroides sculpturatus, assembly GCF_000671375.1. Taxonomy (NCBI): domain Eukaryota; kingdom Metazoa; phylum Arthropoda; class Arachnida; order Scorpiones; family Buthidae; genus Centruroides; species Centruroides sculpturatus. Next base: position 236,656 of record NW_019385642.1, on the reverse strand, counting down.
TTCATTGATTCTTTTTTTCAAATTCCTCAAAATTGCACCTATATATTGTATACTAAGTTAGAGTTGAATCTATGATCTCTTAGCGGTATTGAGTATATTCCTGTTAAGGAGTTACGTTCATAATCCCCCTTGTCATTCCTTAATATCCTGTATATAGTGGGATTACGTCGATAAACTATTTGTAAGTTCTTATTTTTGGAAACCCTCTTGACAATTGGTTTAAGGAAGGGTATATAATCGAGGACCACTTTTTCTTTTTGGTGGTTTTGCTTTTGCTTACCTGCAAGATTATCATCTTTCTTAATGAGAGCCTCTATTCTTTTTCTCCCATAGCCATGCTGTATGGCAGTTCTTCGTATATATTGTAATTCCTTAACAGTATCGCAAACGTTTGTGCAATGCGTGTGTGCTCTTCTTATCCAAGATCGAAATACCGCCATTTTAATATGCTCCGGATTCGCCGAATTCTTAGGGATAATGATGGGGATAGATGTCTGTTTACGATAAATATTGGTTCAGACTTCACCTTTTTTTGCATGTTATAGTCAGATCCAAGAAATTAACGCTACCACTATCTTGTTGCTCCAATTCCAAGGTTAAACCATATGGATTACTGTTTATCAGATCCATAAAATGCTTGATGTTGCGATTATCCTTCCACAAGATAAAGACATTATCAACATATCTCGCATATATCAATATATCTTGTTGTAAGGAAGGGAGGATACTGTTTTCTAGATTATGGAGTACCAACTCGCAGAGGATCGACGACATGGGGCTACCCATCGGTACTCCCCGCCCCTGTAGATAAGTTTTATTTTCGAATTCAAAGAAAGATGTGTGACAAATCAAGTCTGCTAATTCTAAAATCTGTGTGTGGTATTTGGTAGCGTTATTAACATTAACAAATAAAAAATCTCTCGGGGTGCAAAAACATGGAGGCAGTTTGATTGATGGTTACAACGCCTTATAATGCTTGATAAACGCCTTGAAATATGGCCCTTCTTTTGCACCGACACCACCGTTGCATCCAGAAAGCCTCATACTGAATGTTGAGATACTCATAAAAGATATGAATTTAACTGCGCAGGATTATTGCAGATGGAAAACAAGATTATATGCCAAGAAGGAGAGGTAAAAATGATAGAACTGTTTTTTTGTGTGTTTGATACATTCCTGACGTCTTTTAGAGGAGGGACTCTAAAAGACGTCTGAAAACATTCAAGCATTAAAATTTTTTGTTCATTCAGTGCTGGAATTAGCATTTAGGTGTTAATTGTTGTGTTTAGTATATAGTTCCAGTTTACTTGTGCTAGTTTTTTGTCTGATCAAGCTAAATTTGGACATAATGATTATAAATTAGAAATAAATTTGGCACTAGAGTGAAGCATTAGGTGCCATCTCATATTAATATTAATAATTAGCAATATAATAATTAATTAATTAATTTAGATTAAACTGGAAGAAAAGAATCGGCCCGAAGTGGGACTTGAATCCGCAACTCCTGCTTACCATGCAGATGCGTTGTCAATTACGCTACCCGGACTTTCAGTCCAATCTCCTCTTCCAGCATATATAAGGTAATGATATTGACATTGACGGTTATTACAGTACAATGCCAGCTGGGGACACATTCAGCACCACGACATGCAACTCCCAAGGCATTCAACTGGCCATTGCAAATGCTGGAAGAGATTGGACTGAAGGTCTGGGTAGCATAATTGGCAACATATCTGCATGGTAAGCAGGAGTTACATATTAAAGTCCCGCTTCGGGCCGATTCTTTTCTTCCAGTTTAATTTAAATTAATTAATTAAATTTTATAATTATTAATTTTAATACGAGATGGCACCTAACACCTCACTCTAGTGCCAAATTAATCTCTAATTTATAATCGTTATATCCAAATTTAGCTTGATCATTTACAGCAGTTGTAAGTGTATATTTGCTTAATATTGGGTGTATATAGTCAATCTATCTTGTGCATCATGGATGTGTTCTTAGTCTCCTTCCTGTGTTCTGCCTAGGAAGGAGACTAAGAACTTGAGAGCTTGTCTTTTAGTTTGTCATTGGGAGCTTAATTCTAAGCCATCTGTGCCTCTGACTTCCCATGTTGGTCACTATACTAGGCTTTTTATAAAATGTATGAATTTTTGTTGTGGATCTATTTCTAAGTATCATTTTTTGTTTAAGTCCAAAGCTTTTTATGAGAATCTTGTTTTTGAATATGCTCAGTTGATATTTTGTTGTCGATAGTGATTTACTGTTATACAAGATGACTGACTGCAACAGTTTCATATATTTGTAACTTGATATCTTAAAGAGCACTTATAAATTTGATAAAATGCTTGGTTTCTTGTTATACACACATTAGTGTGTGTGTGTGTGTATATATATATTTATTACAGGTTAATTTAATTTGCAGATTTATAAAATAAAAAGAAAATAAAACAAAACAATATGCTTTATTGGAGATCATGCAATTCTTTGTTATTCTGAAAGATTTCTTGAAGATTGCAAAACAGAACTTAATTTTAAGCAAACTGCATTCAATAGGGATGTAATTCATGCAATTTTTGTTGCATTTTTAAATTTTGAGTTGCTTTTCATTAAAAATCTCAATAAATGTGAATATAATTGATAGATAATTGTCCTGTTCTACTTGTAACTCGCATGTTAATGACATATCATTATCTCAAATGATTTTCCTTATTAAATATGGATTTGATGTTGTCAACAAACAATTATTAAAACAATAAACTTAAAATGATTATAATAATTGTCCTAAGTTTGAACTTTAATACAAATCAATTGTTAATTGCTTCAGTTGAAATTAAAAGAAATCATAGGTTATTTGGAAATATGAGAAATTTGTAAAATTAATATATCCTACATATTTAACATATTTTATACTGTATCTGGTATACATTTATTTTTCAATCTGTTGTTATTTATAGACTTCATCCTTCCTATACTTTATACATAAAACCTCACTAATGAATAACCTACTACAATAATTCATTTGGATTAGTGAGAATACACTGTTTGCATTGAAAGTTTTAGTACCACAAATAGCAGAAATAAGAACTAAGATATCAGGGAAACAAAATCATGTGTTGCTGTATACTATTAGATTTTATTCTCTTAAAAAATAAATTTAAGATGTTCTCATTCCAAACAATATGTATACACAAAACAATAGATAATTTAGAAATTGAAGAATTTCAGCAAGTTAGGTTATAAAAATTGAAATAATTTTAAGCAATTTAAGTTTATACTGAAAATTTGCCAAAAACATATTTGCAGTTATATACAATATATTTATATTTACAGTTGCAGTCAATCTCTTAATAGTCTCTATTATTAAACACACAGGGAAAAGAACTAATTGTTTAAAGGAAAAAGTTACTTCATAATAATTTTTCTGTGTTGTGACGGCTAGCCGGGGATACAGAGTGGTAAGACTCATGTACCACTTAATTGGCGTCTAGTTGTTAAACTAGTCCTCTGTCTAAAAAGGATGGTTTTTCTATTCAAAGAAAATTGAGGGTGGAGGGCTTTAACTAATATGCTAATTTAAAGAGGAATTTGATGATCGCGTAATCACCTTTTCCTTACGTCAGGATTCCTGACACCAGTTAATCAATTATTTTATACGCTGATTAACACGCAATATTTTCTAGGAGAGGTCTTTTAAATCTTTTCTTGTATACTTCGAATGTAGTACTCTTTCATAAGATGAGATCGTATTGTGAGAGTCTAACTTATTGGAATAAATTGTTAAATATTTTTTTACGAGGAACAGTTTAGAGAAATAAACAACAAACCGATGTATAAAAAGAACATAAAACTTTTTTCCCACGAACTTAATACCGTGTTGAAGATGATACATCCAATGTGTCACCCGGAATCTACGAAAAGACGAAAGAAAACAACTATTGGACGGAGGCAGTGGGAGGAACCCAAAGACGACCCCCTTTATAAAAAGGAGGGGGTCGATGTGTAAGAGGCAGTCTCTGGAGTTTGGTGTGAACTGTGGATTTACGTGAACGGATTAGCCACTACTCAGAACTATTCTAATTGCCGCCATTCGGGAGAATCCCCGCCTAAAGAAATATCAACGTTCGAAAGAACTTTGTGCCACACACAGACTCGAGGACTAAACGACTATTTGCCAACTTATATCAAGGTATTTATCCTCGCACGAATTAAACGTGAACTCTCTCTCATAAATACAGGTAATCGGGAAGAAAGTAGATATGTTAACTGAATCAATTGTATATAGCTTAAATAGAACAATAAACGGGCATTATGTATAGATTATGTAGAGTGTAATTCCTCTGATTCTCTCTTTACTCCTCCATCCCGGAACTAAGAGTCCACATACACGACTGCTCGCGTGTAAATTCGAACGTAATGGTCTCTGTGTCTACCCAGAAAACACAGTGGTGTCAGTCTTGATAAATTTGTCATTGCCGTCTTTGCCGACACAATGTCGACCCTTCGGTCCTGTGGTGCCGAAGCATAGAGGGGGGCCCTTCGGCATTGTCACAGTATGACAGCCTTTCTTCGATGGACTGCCTCTATCGTATGGCAAGCTTCTTGTGTGGCAATACCTTTCTTCAATGGACTGCCTCTATCATATGTCTAGTTCTCTTCTTCAGTATGGCAAACCTCTTTTCGACAGACTGCCCTGAATGGCAGGAAAATGTCCCCTTTTATCTGCCCGTCAGTAATGTGTGCAAAACTCGACTCATCGTGAGTTGGCCTAGGAAAGCAAATCAACTTCCTTTCAAAATTGGATGTTTTTCCTTTTTTAGAAACTTCGTTGAAGTTGGAAAAAATATTAATTTCTCTTAATTTTCTAATCTTTTCTTAACCTGTTATTTTGATCAAAATGACCCTCTCCTGAATTTCCATATTCTCACAGTGTTATAAGTTGTGCAGTTATTGGATTGTCTGAAAAGTTTTGATCTGTGTATTTGATTGAAGCACTTGTTAATAGCTCATCTGAAAAATTTGACATCTAAGTTTAAATGTTACATAAGAAGAATTCAGTGTTATTTGCACTTGCCCATCAGGAATTAGTAAATTCTGTAAGCATTGTGCAACAGTTTTGTTATTTGTGGACAAGAAATTTTCCCAAAACACAGTTGAATAGAGATTAAACAAAGATGGAGAAAATACAGAAAAAACATTAATAGTTGATCCTTGATGCATTTTTAAGATACTAGTCAACTAATAAAATACATATAATAGTTGATTTCAGTTAATGAAGTGTTTCAAATTTTGGAGTTATGATGAAAAACAAAAAACAATTTTTTCTGTTTTACTTGAAAGTACAAGCTAAGAGACTGGTGTACAATTTACCTTAAAAGTACAGAAATTACAAATTATTATTACTAATATAAAAGCTGTTGTCTGGTGTGTGTGAATTCATTATAACTCCTGCAATTTTTGTCCAATCCAGATGAAATTTTGGTTATACTGTACTTGTTTATATTCTGACAGAAAGTATAGGTTACTTATTTTTCAGAAATATTAGCTATAAAATAAACGTTTTATCAATTTTGGATCTGTGATTGCACTTACAATGCAGTGACATCGGTTACTTGGTTTAAATATTTTGGCAAATGGTGTATTTTAAACTTTAAAAAAAGATAGTTGCATCATGTCACTTCTATAACAAATTGTTTTTAAAAAATTTTTCCATAGTGACCATGTGACATTATACTATCCAATTGGAAATAATGATCTAATGAGCCCATTATTTAGAAGGTGTTATCACTCATCTAATTAACGTACTGTACAAACAATTCATCTTTGTAATTAAAAAGACTTGCTGTTTGGTCGAAAAAAATGCTTAGGGGAAAGCATAAGAGTAAAATTGGTCAGGCATATTCTAGATCTAAAAGAATAAGAACATCCGATACCCCTGAATGCCGTGAAGTCCAACTTGAGCAACATTGAGTAAGAATGGCTTTGTCAAGGGCTGTAGTGTGGCTGTTTGCCATGTTTGTTTTCGTATATAGCAGGGATGAATCCTGACCAAAATTTTTGGGCATGCTGAAAGTTATAATAAGAATAATAGGCCTATCTCTAGCACTAAACAATAGACAGATATGTTATTTGGTGTGAATAAAAAAGTATGGACTTTTTCACTAAAGCCCATATATCTACACAAGAAATATATTATAATGAAAAAATATTAAAATTTATGATGATAATTCAAATTTTGTGGGCCCTTGACATTGGAGGCCCAGGGCTTAAGCCCTATTAATCTCTACGGATCCGTAGAGATTAATAGGGTATTGTTTTCGTAATATGCCTGTATGCAATACATGTATGCTGACTGGGTACCACAAGCTTTCAATACAATCTGGCCGCATTAAATGTTTCCAATAATGTCATGTACGCACACTTGTTTGCCGTGGCAAACTTCCACACAAGCAAGCGATCGAGTTCCTGCAAGCATCGCACTGACTTGAAACGGCAAGCCGCTAGCTGCCAATGTAAAAGCAAACACAAGTAATAAGAGTTTACACAGAATAAATTATTATTGGCATATTTGTTCTCCTATAAAAAGTATATTGACAGTCAAAACTTTCTCTTAAGCATGCGGTGCATGCTAAGCAAGCCCAGAGAATTCACCCCTGTATATAGCGTAGGAACTCCATTTCTTCCTTCTGTCTTCGACCCTTTCCTGTCACATGACAAAAGCCTTGCTGTTTGTGGGTCCTGATTGGCAAGAATACAAAAAAGAAAGGAAAGGAAATGGAAATTAAGGAGAGTCAGTTTGGAGTTTGTCACCAAGAGAGTAGGTTTAATTGAGAGAGAGAGAGCGAGTTGAGAAGCGACCAGTACTCCGAGGCCTAGAAGGATAGGAAAATAGAGATACAGTGTAGACCACATGTGAACAGTGACATCGAGCTAAGCGATATAATTGTACAGAACTAAGTAAGTGAGCCTTTTCATCCAAATCTAAGAAAACTTTACTCGGCAATATTTAATGACAACGGGTTATCATTACCCTGGATGTAAACAGATTAAGCATCTACCAACCATATGACAATAATCGTCGATGTTATTCATTATCAGAACCCCAATTGAAGCTACCAGTAAACTCCCTAACCATTCTTCATTCTTCTCTATCTAGTTCATAAGTAGTGATAGTCTTAGTTTTTAGCTGAATTGTTATAAATAGTTGTCGTGAGTGGTTTGGATGGCACTAATCACAAAATTAATTTTTCAATGTATTTCAATATAAATCTAGGCAAAATTATGATAACCTAAAAATGTATTTTGTGATTAGAGTGTATTTCCTACTATACTAAATAATTTTGTGAAGTAAATTAAGGTTATACAAATGGAATTATTACAAATAATTTGTTGCGTACAATATTAACTGGGATTTATATTGCAGTTGAGAATATTTGCTATTCAAGTAAATTTAAAATATGACAATTTGAAATAATAATATAAAATTAAGTTGCATTAATATTTGAAATAATTTCATAGTAATAAAAATATTAAGTTGTACTAATATTAGGTTGGAATGTCAATAAATATTTGAATTGATTTTCTTAAAGTGACTGGTAATTTGAAATAATATAACACTGAAATTATTTTGAAAAGGTTTTATTGGTTTTAGGAAGTTCAACAAAATATTAAATATTTTGTTGAACTTCCTAGTAACTGACACAGTTTGTATTTTCCCAAACCCTATCCAGTGAAGGACATAGTTTAACATTTCCTGGTTGGCTTGTTATTTAGGTTACACTGCTAGAGGGAATGAGAAATTAGGTTGTTAAGATATTTTGGTATTTCTTGGCTAGCAAGGGTGTGGATTATATCCGTGGAGAAGGTGACCTAACTTTTCAAACTTGATCAACAAATTTACCTAAGGGGACAAAAACTAGTATTGTAACCTTGAAGTTACATATAAATGTCCCACTTCTATCGCTACAAATAACAAGCGCTTTCAACGAAACTATTTTCGTCTTCTTCAGGTTAATTAACAGAACAGTTAATGTTCTTCAAATTCAAAATTACGGCAACCGCAAACCAGCCTTGGAATAAAAACAAATAGAACAAAAACGGAGAATTTAAAAGATGCGCGCTCAGTGCCGACGCGCATGAGCAATAGATTATTTTGCGAGAATGCAGAGCTAGCGACGTTGTTTTAGTCTGTTGTAGTTGACCCACAAGGGAGGCACATCCAGCGTGGGAGTGTTGCATGGATTTAACACGCTGGTAAACAGCGCCTCCCATATATACAGGATGTTTCTGCTATCACACTGTTTGAGTATCCCCACCTGGTCCCACCTCGGAGAAAATTGGTGTTGCAACACTAATCTTGCCAACTCGGTGTCGCATCTACCCGTACTAATAGATTGTTTGTGTTCAGAGATGCGGCAAGACAACATTCTGGATGTCGCTCCGATATACTGGGTATGAGCACCCGATGTTGTACTTTCCAATGGGATGGAATACACTCCAGACCGCTCTAGTACAGACAAAGGATCCCTGTCGTTGCATAACACTCTTCTAAGGTTTGGTCGCGGTGACACTGGCAGGAAGAGAGCATGCTGCCTAAAAATACGGCAAACGCGGCCGGTAATACGGCCACAGAATGGTAATGGCGGCTGGATTATCGTACATTTTTCCGAGGCCTGTAAAGTTGTGTCAGGAAATAGAGATCTTTTAACCTTTCCAAGGATGTACCTGTACTTAGATCTAGTGTAACCTGCCGCGCTTAGAAGCGTTCCATATCCTCAAAAATTTTCTTATGGAGGTTTATTCTACCATCAAGTTTACCTGGGAAAAGGAAAAGGGAGGAGAAATTGCGTTTTTAGATCTAAAGATCACCAAAGCCCAGGATGAGATATTGTTCTCCGTGTTCCATAAGTTCAACAGCATACCTCCTTTAATCCCGGCCACCGCGTACCAGCCGCAACACTACGTCAACGCTGCTATTGCCCCTCTAATTAGAAGGGCCTTTTTGCTCTCTTCTAATCAAGCTCTTGTCAACATCGAGCTTGAGGCTATAAGTGCAGCGGTAAGCGCGGTGGGTTACGCTAGATCTAAGTACAGGTACATCCTTGGAAAGGTTAAAAGATCTCTATTTCCTGACACAACTTTACAGGCCTCGGAAAAATGTACGATAATCCAGCCGCCATTACCATTCTGTGGCCGTATTACCGGCCGCGTTTGCCGTATTTTTAGGCAGCATGCTCTCTTCCTGCCAGTGTCACCGCGACCAAACCTTAGAAGAGTGTTATGCAACGACAGGGATCCTTTGTCTGTACTAGAGCGGTCTGGAGTGTATTCCATCCCATTGGAAAGTACAACATCGGGTGCTCATACCCAGTATATCGGAGCGACATCCAGAATGTTGTCTTGCCGCATCTCTGAACACAAACAATCTATTAGTACGGGTAGATGCGACACCGAGTTGGCAAGATTAGTGTTGCAACACCAATTTTCTCCGAGGTGGGACCAGGTGGGGATACTCAAACAGTGTGATAGCAGAAACATCCTGTATATATGGGAGGCGCTGTTTACCAGCGTGTTAAATCCATGCAACACTCCCACGCTGGATGTGCCTCCCTTGTGGGTCAACTACAACAGACTAAAACAACGTCGCTAGCTCTGCATTCTCGCAAAATAATCTATTGCTCATGCGCGTCGGCACTGAGCGCGCATCTTTTAAATTCTCCGTTTTTGTTCTATTTGTTTTTATTCCAAGGCTGGTTTGCGGTTGCCGTAATTTTGAATTTGAAGAACATTAACTGTTCTGTTAATTAACCTGAAGAAGACGAAAATAGTTTCGTTGAAAGCGCTTGTTGTTTGTAGCGATAGATGTTGGTTATTAACGCCTAGACGATAATTTTCTCAACTTGATTACATAATATCCGGCGTGAAGTCCAAGAATAATTTTCACTTTTAAATGTCCCACTAGCCACAGAGTTTTCAACTTGAAGTTTCCATTCTTGCATTCTTAAACATCAAAAGAAATTTTTGTAAATATTTGTTAGAACTAGTGATTGCATTACCAGTAACTGGTTTACTGGTAAATTATGAAAATTATACCAGTAATTAATTTTTTTACTGGTATTTTGGTTTAAAAACACCTCTTAATTAACTTGATATTTATTTTCCTAAAATTTCCACAGGAAATACCAGTGGGAAGCAGATTATTTTGTCTCCCCCATACCGTAGTCAGAAAACAGTGCAAGTGGTGATAGATCATTCCATTTGTAATTTAATGTTGTTATAAAAAGATTAGAAAATTCCTTTTAACTTGATTGCTTGTATTATACTCCAAAAACAGGTCTTGATTTTGGAGTATATACAGAAAAATAACCCAGAAAATTGAACAAATATAAGTTACATGAAATATCCAATAATGTTAACAAAGATGATCAATACAAAACCTTCCTCACTTATTTCTAGCCATTTATATATGAGTATGAACGTTTTCGGCCTTCTTAATAGGCCTTCTTCAGGTACACTGTGGTCTGTTAGAGTGTTGGTTGGTGGAAGTTTAAATGGTGTTGATGTAAACATTGACACCGTTTAAACTTCTACCAGCTGACGCTCTAACAGACCACAGTGTATCTGAAGAAGGCCGAAAATGTTCGTACTTGTGTATAAATGGCTAGAAATAAGTGAGGAAGGTTTTGTATTGATCATCTTAAAATAGTTCTAGCTACAAATGCATAGAAATGTTAACAAAAATATAATTTTGAATGGGATTGTAGAAATAATCAAGCACTTATCAGAAAATAAACAAATTATGACTTGCAGATGTCACTAAAATTAGTTCAGACTCAGATTCTGGTGAGAGGTGTTCATTCTTAACTACACCATCAATTTCTCACATCGACACGAGAACAAGGTGCACAATAGAAAAGTCAAATTGGACTTATTCATTAAACATAAAACGAGCATAGACACTGATAACAGTAATATAAGTAAGTTTAAAAGTGTGAAAGATATAGTTAAGAAAGAAATGAAGTATTTCTTAGAACAAAAAATACAAGGAACGTATCTTAAAAACATTTTCAATGCTCTAATGAGAGACGTCCAACTAGTATTGATTCCAAGAGCTTTTTCTAATGCAGCTGCCATTTGTACGAAAATTAGATCTACATAGATTAGAAGATGAGAGCCTACATGTATTATGTTTGTTAAAAGCCTACTTTCAAATAAAGAAAAACATAATATAAGAAACATTAAAATAATTCTGATAATTAGTCATAATAATTGTTTGTCTAAACTGATAGAAAACTTGAAAATAAATGGTTGTCCAATAATTCTGTCAGTAATTCAGTTTCATTTTAAATCATTTGTTAATACAAATTTACCGGTAATCCTGAATATAATTACCCAATTACTGGTAATATAATACCCGGTAAATTTGCATTCACTAGTCAGAACCAATATCATGATGGTATTTTAAATATGATGTTTTATTTTATAATTTAGATTTCAACTCTTATGGTGAGTGTTAAAATTATTTTAAATGAAATGTAGAGTTTAATGGATATTATTAACACTCCAATGAGGGAGAAACATGCACTTCAGCATATTCTTAGAAGGGTAAGAGAGTCAGGTTATTCCGAATTGATTGTCCTTCCCCAAAAGGCAAATGTGCCTAAAGAATTTCAAGTAGAAGTAGACAATGCCATTTGGATTGATACAAGATGGGCCATCAAAAAAATCTTTGAAGAATGTACTGAAACTGTATCCATTTAATATATGTATTCAATTCGAATAAACAATATTTCCTAATATAAAATAATTGCTTAGTTGAGTATTGTCTATAAAGAAACATTCTTGGATGGGAAAACTTTCTTGCCATTAAAAGAACGTATTATTTGTCGTTTTAAAAATTATGTTCATTGGGATATCATCATTATTTCAGAATTCACAGATAAATTAAATTGGGAATACATACGGAAAAATTACATATTGCTTTATTCATTCATTATACAACATTTTGATTATGCAAAATGGAATTTAATCTGCCAATATCAGAAATTACCTGAACATTTCTTAAGGTTTTTCCATCATCTTGATTGGAATAAAATTACAGAATTCCAAACTCTTTTGGATGATTTTATTACTGCCTTCATATATAGATTTGATATTAAAAAGCTTTAAAACACCAGCGATTAAAAACATACGCTATACGAATTTTGTTTCTCATTACCAAAAACTTGACAAACAATTTAGCAACGAGTTCCAAAACCAACTTTCTTGGTGTCACATTTTAAAATATCAAAAATTAGATCGAGAATATATCATCAACAATTGCAAAAATTTATTCATGCACTTACTTGCAGAAATATGCCTTACTTTAGATAAACTGAAGGATGAAGTAGAACCACTTAAATAAAAATCTTTTCGAATTAAATTTCTGTGTTGCTAATAAAACTATTTGTAATCTGAAAATAATTCCATATTATTTGTGGCCTTAATTTACTCAACAAATACCAACTGAAAAAAAATACCAGTATTGATAAAACTATTTATGTAATCTTAATATAACACTGAAATTATTTTGAAAAGGTTTTTATTGATAAATTATTTCAAATTACCAGTCACTTTGAGAAAATTAATTCATATATTTATTACCACTCCAACTTAATTTAATAAAATATTATAGTAATAAAAATATTATTTCAAATTGTCATATTTTAAATTTATTTGAATAGCAAATATTCTTGACCGCAATATATATCCCAGTTAATATTGTACTTAACAAATTATTTGTAATAATTCCATTCGTATAACCTTAATTTACTTCACAAAATTATTTAGTATAGTAGGAAATAACCTAAAAATGTATTTTGTGATTAGAGTGTATCATAATTTTGCCTAGATTTATATTGAAATACATTGAAAAATTAATTTTGTGATTAGTGCCACCCAAACCATCCAGTATTCCTACTTTTTTGCGTGCGAGAGTGGAGGAGACGTGGAGCTATGGCAAATCGTCGTTCGAGCGCTTGTTCTTTTTGCAAGCACAAAATTTCAGACAGTGACTTGTTAACTTGTTCCAATTGCTCTAAATTTGCTCATTTCTATTCTTTTGGGATCCAGGCAGCAAACTTTCATAAGTTCAGCTAGTCTTACAAAAAACCTGGAAATGTGAAGATTGCAGATTAGTGAAAACCATTAAGAACTGGGTGAGTGTGAGCAGATTATTATGACTTCACATAATTATAATAAGAACGTGGATAGAACACCAGTAATCTAACTTTCACTCCAACGTCACCCTTAAGTATAACTACCAAAAATTCTGAAATGATTTTACAAGAATTGAAACTAATACACTTGGAAACATAGAAATCAGACATAGAAATCCAGAAATTGATAGAATTTTTAACAAATAAGTTTGATAAAATGGAAGAGAGAGTTAACATTTTAGAGAGAAACTATGTAACTGCAAGCAAAACAATTACAGAACTAATGGAGGAGAATAAACATATGAAGGCAGAATTAAATTTTTTAAAAGAAAAATTCTGCATGTTGAAGCATGGTCTAAACAACTCAAGCTTGGAGGTTGGCATGCCGACACTTCAGAATGAGAATTTAACAGAAATAGCATATAAAATTTTTTCGTTTGTTGACGATAATTTTAATCAGTCAGCTCTATTGAATGCCTATAGAATTAAACCCAGTAATAATGAAAGAAAAGAATTCAAAACTAGATCGCAACCAATTATAGTGAAATGTGCCAGTTCAGTTGTCAAACAAAAAATTGTAAATAATAATAATAAGAATAAGTCTCATCTTACTCCATATTATAGAAATATTTTCTATAAAACCAGAATGCTAAAAAAACAAGGAAAAATATTAATTAAATTAATTAAACACTTGGACAAATAACAGAAATGTGTATTTAAAAAAAGATACTACTACTACTACTACCACTACTACTACCACTACCAACATTGGACAGTTTAGAGAGAATTTTTTGGAGTGAATGAATTATTAACACATACAAAGATAGACGACTTCTCTAAAAAGGGCATATTCGTGTTTTATTGCAACGTAAGAGGTTTAAATAACAAATATTTAGAAATACTTAAAACAACCAAGGAATATAAATGCAACTTTGATGTATTAGCTTTTTGCGAGACTTGGTCAAATGATGTAAATCCTCCACCATATATAAAAGACTATCGGCAAGAAAAAATAGAAAGAAAACCTAATCAGCATGGAGGCATAGTAATATATATACATAATGACAAACATTACGAAGTTGTTTCAGATTTTACTTTTACAAGGAATTATATAGATGTAATTACAATAGTTGTAGGTAACCTGATGTTGGTAATAGTCTATCGTTCCCCATCTACAAACTATGGAATTTTCTTGGATGTTGTAAATTAAATACTATTACATAAATCAACCAAATATGAAAAATATAAATTACAAATAATCGGGGATTTTAATATCGATTTATTTAAAAATAACTCATCCGACACCTCTGGACTGGTAAATCTTTGCTTTGCTGAAAATTTAGCAATTCTGGCTGATTTGAATCTACCTACTAGATACGGAAAAAATACTCTCTCTTTGATAGACTTTGGTCTAACAAACAATAGTGCATGTGAATTTTTAATACATCAAAATTTGATATCTGACCATCTACCTATCATCTTTACCCCTGAAAAAGACCTTGATAAGGGGATTAAGAACAAAGCAATCTACCATAAAATCAATAATTCCTCGATTTGCCATTTATGTTATGCTTTGTCATCTTGTTTTTCCTAGAATTATTACTATACTTCAAGTTTGACAACTGACCAATTAGCCGACTATTTATACACCATCTTACTCGTTTTTATTGATAAATATCTTCCCCGACTAAAGAATATGTGGAAAAAAAAAAAATTAGCAGGAAAGAATTCTTAAAGAATTTTATATCTGAACACACTCTCACATTAATTAAACATAAGAAAACTTTACTTAAAACAGTCAAAAATAAAAATTGGACAACTTTCGAAGAACAAAACAAGTACTTGGAGGATATAGATACCTTGAATAAACAAATCAGAAAAAATATCCGTAATGAAAACAGAAAACTATTACAGTTTTCTGTTTTTCTAATGTTAAATCTCCTTCTGACTTCTGGAAAAGTATTAAGACGTTATTCTTTGTCCTGGTTACCTGAAAGGGTAAGGTTAAAATAATCATTTGAATTATAAGGGAAAAATGATAAATGATGAGTGCACTTTTAGTGACATTTTTGCCGAACACTACAGATCCTTGAACAGCTTTGCTCCAGATGTCTTCAGCAAATTCAGTTAGTATTTCTAATACTTCCCTTTTGGAAAACACAACATCCATAGAAGTTTATAATACTACAGAGAGTTTGAAAAACAGCACTCCAGACATCAGTTTCTTAAATATTGAAATCTTAAAACACACATCTGATATCTTAGCTCAACCATTATCGCATCTGATAAAACTTACTTTCTGGAGAAACTAAATGAAAACTTAGTTTTGCCATTATATAAAAATAAAGGATCAAAAAGTGAGATTGAAAATTATCGTCCCATAATAATAGTGTCAGTGTTGGCTAAAATTTTCGAGAAGATTTTCTACAAGAGATTTTCAATTTTTATAGACAAATTCCAGATTATTCACAGAAACCAATATGCTTATAAACGAGGATTTTTGACGGTAGATGCTTTATTGCATTTGAAACAATCAATAATGTCACAACTTGACAAATCAAAAATAGCAATATCAGTTTTTGTGGACCTTTCAAAGGCATTTGATAGCTTAAATCATAAACTTTTGTATCAAAAATTACAAACTGTTGGTCTAAGAGGGACTCCTTTAAGCTGGTTAAAATCATACTTGTCAAACAGAATTTACTTTGTAAAAATTGGACAGATTATCTAGCTCTTTCAGGCCAAATAAGGGCATTCCTCAAGGTTCAATCTTGGCTGCTTTTCAATATATATTAATGATTTGTTTAATTAACTATATACCAAAAGAGAATATACTGATGTACGCTGACTATCTAGTGATAACTTATTCTCATACGAACGTTATAATTCTTCGGGAGAATTGAAATCACATTTTAAAAAACTTAAAATAGTTATATGGAAAACAATGGGTTGGTAATTAACAAAAATAAAACTAAATTCCTCTGCTTTGCAAATAGGTATAAAAAAAATCAATCTACATCACCTAAAAATTGAAATAACTGATTATAACATAGAAAAAATAAATGCTATTAAGATTTTGGGAGTAACTTTTGATGACAATCTGCGCTGGAATAAACATAGAGATGATGTTGCACTTTCCCTGGCAAAGTATACTGGAATAAATAAGAAAATTCAAGCTTTTTTAAGTACATCACTCTTGAAACGGCTGTACCACACTTGCATTGAATCTAAAATTGCTGTATAGGGAACTGTTAATAATATACGCCATTAATAAATTTCAGATTGAATGCATGTAACAATTTTGTGCTATTTATAATTTAAACTTTATGGAATCAGTATCTGAACTCTACCACACTGATAATATTGACATGATTAGTGAAATTTACAAGAAACAGATTCTGTTGGAGGGTTCAAATATATAAAGGGCAAAAAGGAAAACAGCTTCCTCGGAATTGGTATAGGAGAATGCCGCAGATCAACACGAGAGACTCATATAATTCGTGGATATAGTCTCCCAATTGTTAAACTAGAGGTGGAGAGATCAGCACTGATCTTTCAATTAATCTTCTATTGGAATAGTCTGTGCAACGATTTACGTAACATATTAAGTTATGAAATCTTCAAAAAGAATGTAAGAAAAGGAAAAAACTTTAAGCCACAGTGATATTTGTTCTCAATTAATTTTTGGACTTGAGGTAGAATGCAATTTTATTTCTTGGCTTGCGTCCTGTTTTTGTTTTACTTATTCTTTTTTTTTTTGTTGATTTTTGTTTTAAGATGCTTATAAAAGGCCAACCTGGCCACAGTGTCTTTTTGAGAAATAAAAAATAAATAAATAAAATAAAATACAAACCACTACTACTATTGTGGGAAGATTGAGCAAGAGTGGAGAATTAGTGTAAATACTTTTTTGGTTCTCTATAACAGGCAGACTGAATTCTTTCCCCTCTGTTCGATTAATAAATGCAGTTCAACTGGTATTTGCCTTGTCTTATTTGTAATGCATTTCACACCTTTCACAGTAGAAACTGCATCACAACATCAAGTTTGAGTATAAACTACTTAATTTGTAGAAATATTAGCAACTCTTCTCAAATTTCTTGAAATCTCTACTTTCTCATAAAAAGTATTCCATCATGCTTGATGAGAGAATTTCTAGTTAGAATTATAAGTTGTGTCTAGGTCAGTAACACTGCAATACTATGCAAGTCTAGTAAAACCTTGGGAATAGTCCTTTGTCTTCTTTATGGTTGTGGTTATTTTGTCTCCAACACATCTGCAGGGCATGCTAGCATAATTTCTAATTTTTGTTCTCATTTTGGATTTAAAACCTTTTATATCAATTCTTTTCACTTTTTCAATAATAATTATGAATGTTTTTAGGTCTTACTTGTTAGTTGTGAATCTGCAAGACCACAGTGTATCAAGTAGTATTGTAGTGTTAATGACCTAGACATAACTTGTAATTGCTGCATTTCTATTAAAAGTACAATTTATCTTATACCTTACATACAACATTATTGCTAACATTACAAAATAATTTATAGTCACCATAGACTTCTTTTTCTATGTTATGCAATTGCATTTTGGCCTTACTGGCCATTTTCATTTTGGAAAGAGTTAATTAAATATGCTAGGAGTATAATGAACCTGGTATATTAGTTATAAAATTAACTGTTTTTTGTAAATATAATAAAATTGTTTTTGGTTGATGAGAGTTGAGATACCTGTTGACATTTATTGATCAGTTCATTGTAAAAGTAGGTAAAATGGGAAATTATAAAACAGAAAAAATATAAAACTTCAATAAAGCATATTTATTTATATACTTGGTTTTATTTATTTACAAGTACATTAGTTTTTCATAAATTTTGTAATTTGTTTTTACTTCATATTTAAATTGTCACTATTCAAACAATTTATCAATATTATTTCATTAAGATTTATAGAAGGAAAAAAAATTCATTAGTTCAATGAAATGGTTTAATGGATTTCACTGTATGATTTTGAAAGTTTTGAATTTTATATTTGAATATATTATTGGAAGCTTAAGACAACTTTATTATTAATATTTATTTGTTCCAGGGTGAGATTATTGATAGAATTGAATTCAATGTTCAGAATACTGTTGAATATGCTGAAAAAGCAAAAAATGAAATTGTTCAAGCAGTAGAATTACAGAAAAAGTCTAGAAAGGTAAATGTTGTTTAATGAAAAATTTACTTAACAATTGTCTGTAACAAAACGTATTTGCCTGTAATCTATACTAATATTATAAAGATGTAATGTTTGTATGTATGTATGTATGTATGTTAGTTTGTATGCAGCAGGTAATCTCCGAAACTACTCATCTGATTTCAAAAATTCTTTCACCAATGTTTAGAATGGAACTTCAGGGTGGACATAGGCTGTATATTATTCCATTAAACATGGGAGATGGACAGTTCTTTACGGTAAGCCTTACGGGGAAGGCTTACCATAAAGAACTTTGCTTCTATTTATACTATTTTAGATGCGGTTTTTTGCATTTTTGATTGCGTTTTAATAGAGTACGTCAACAGAATGTACACTAAGAAGGGATTTTTCGATATTCCCCCCGCGGGGGAGAGGGACAGGATTAAGGCTTACTGTGAAGAACTTCACTTCTATTATACTATTTTAGATGCGGTTTTTTGCATTTTTGATTGCGTTTTAATAGAGTACGTCAACAGAATGTACACTAAGAAGGGATTTTTCTATATTCCCCCCGCGGGGGAGAGGGACAGGATTAAGGCTTACTGTGAAGAACTTGGCTTCTAT
Source organism: Centruroides sculpturatus (assembly GCF_000671375.1). Classification (NCBI taxonomy): domain Eukaryota; kingdom Metazoa; phylum Arthropoda; class Arachnida; order Scorpiones; family Buthidae; genus Centruroides; species Centruroides sculpturatus. The sequence continues at coordinate 217,661 of NW_019385642.1, read as the reverse complement.
TATACTATTTTAGATGTGGGTTTTTGGGTTTTAATAGGGTATGTCAAGAGAATGTACACTAAGAAAAAATTTTCCTCCATGGGGGAAGTGTTATACATTTATAATAGATACATTTTGAGCCACAACAAGGCGTGGCTGGGTCTGCTAGTAATATGTAAAATTCTTCGTAGTAAATTAAATTCATTGAAATTGATGCAAATTAACAACACACATATTTTAATTTCCTTTTAATAAATATTGTAATGTTTCATTATTTCCCTTTCTAAATTTCAAAGGTTTTATTCAATTCAAATAGCATTCCCTTTGCTCTTATCCTTCTTCCTGTGACGAATATGTCAGCAATGTTTCACTTATATAGATGATGTTGTTACTCAATGAACCTTAAGGCTGTACTTTCTGCCATCTTATTTTGGTGTTTTCACCAGCTAGGGAATTTGATTTATATGTAAAATAAGCTGGTGTAGAATTACGTGCAATATCTGAAATTGTTTTGAAGAGTATATTTTTGAACATGTCCATCTTGAGAAGTTATTGTCTTATATAAAGAAAAGCTAGTCTAGTCTTGGTTTGAAGAATCCAGTTTCTCGGTCAAAAGGTTTTAAAACATCTACTTTAATAATAATGTGTCTAAAAGTTCTAAAACTAGGTAATGGCTTTCCATGTTATCTTTAATTAAGATCTATAAGATTTTCTCCAGTTCTGATGTCATTTGTCACTTAGTGACTGGATTATCATTAAATGAGGTATAAATTTTTTATCAGAGGGACTAGATTAGCCATTATTTTTTATTCAGATTTAAATTTGAGTTTCTCAGGAGCAAAGTATATTTGTAAATTCGGATTACACTATGTGAGAAATAAACTAAATTTATTTAAAGTTAGTTTGTTTCAATTATTTTTTACTTACAAGTTTTTTTTATTTTTAAATAGCTGAAGATTATCATCATTGCAGTTGTACTTATTATCATTATTGTTATAGCTGTACCTGTTGCTGTCCAATCATCATAGTTGCAGATTTATCATGAAATTTGATGTACAATATTATTTTCTTTTGTGTTAAATATGCCACGAAGGATAATGATATTATATATTTTATACATGAGTATTTATAAACAGTTTTATAATTAACACATTAACACTTTTAATTAAAAAAAACAATTATTTTAAGTATCTACTAATTAATAAAATAATGCATTTCTTAGATTTTTTACAAATATTTTTATATATTTTAAACATTAATTTATGCCAATGACTGTACTTAAGTTATTTTTATTACATATTTTTTTTAAAAACTGTTTATAGGTCTAATTAAATTTGTATATGTATTTTTATAAAGTACAAAGATTATTAATCAAGTTTAATTTTATGAAAATATCTCTAATACATTTTAATAATTAATAAAAAAAATAGTTTTTGATATGTAAATTTATCTTTTATCAGAAAGAAAACTTTCTAATAAAAGTAATATTTTTGAATGTATAAAAGTCTCTTTGCATAAAATAAAACTGTACAGAATTTTGAATATATTTATATAACAAGTAATAAATTGAAATTAATAAACTGTCATATTTTGCCAATCAAAGAATTTCATAGAATAAAATCAAATCTCTAAATTACATTCCACTGCATAATTTAAATGTCTATTTTCCAAACTGGAGTCCACAGATCAGTTTAGTAGGATTTGTGAAATGTTCAAAAGGTATTTATGAGGGCTATTTTTTAAATAAGATCCATTTGTGAATGAGTGAGAGAGTGATGCGCGATCACGGCAGTGTGTAGGTGCGTCTTCTCCGAGCATGCTTTGTGCGCGTTTAGATACCATTTGCAGCTGTATCATCTGTCTGTGTGCTGAGCTATAAAGTTTATAATAATTAATAAAATTGAGTTGCCCACCGACTGAGATACAATCTGTTATTTGATTTTGAGTGCAAGAAACTCGGCAGCAGTGGAAATTCACCATCAGATTTGTGAAGTTTACGGTGATAATGCTACAAGTGACAGTAAAGTTCGAAAGTGTGTGATAATGTTCAAGGACGGGCAGGTTAATGCACATGATGAGCCATGCCCTCGCCGACCTTCTCTGATTTCTGATTTGGTGTGTGATGTGGATAACAAAATTCAAGAGGACCGACGATTCACAATTTCAATGTTACCAATTGAATTTCCACAGGTTTCAAGATCAGTTTTGTATACCATTGTTTCGGAGAAACTGAATTATCGAAAATTGTGTTCTCGGTGAGTTCCAAGACTGTTTTCTGACAATCACAAAACAAAAAGATTGGGCAGTGCTTTATAGCTTTTGACTCGATACAATCTGAAGGAGATGAATTGTTGGACCACATCGTTACAGGAGATGAGCCTTTGGTGTCTCACATGACTCCCGAGTCCAAGCAGCAGTCAATGGAATGGGACACACATCTTTGCCAACCACAGTGCAAGCCAAAGAGTCCATTTCAGCATGGAAAATTATGGCAACTGTCTTTTGGGACAGGAAAGGGATCTTGTTAGTCGATTTTATGCCAAGAGGCACAACAATGAATTCTGATGCATATTGTGTGACCTTGAGAAAATTCCAGCATGCCGTACAAAACAAGCAGCGTGGTCTACTGTCTTCCTGTGTGACGTTGCTCCGTGACAATGCAAGGCCACACGTTTCTGGGTACAACTGGATCATCCATCTTACAGTCCAGGGGACCTATTCTGAGCTCTTCTGATAACTCAACGAGAGTGATACTTGGGACATTCAATAAGTCCCCTTAGCAAAAGGCAGTTAACGAATCTTAGACAAATTGCTATGCTGTGCTTCACGTTAAGTGGGTTTCGCTACCGGTAGTCGGTTGAGATGCTTCTGGGTTCCATGATATCGATAACTGTTACGCTTTAACCAATCACAGTTTAGTTAACATTGTATTTGTCACGTGACCGCCAGTTTCTAAGCGAAGCACTTGGTTTAGCATTGTCGTGTAACAGCGCTAGTGAAATAGTTTTGTTTTAAAATGTTGAAGAAATGCCAACGAAGCCGGTGAACTACAAGTCGCCAGTTCGAGATGCTCGTTAATTTTATAGAAGACAACCCTAAATTAATATCAGGGAAGTTAGATGCTTTCTTTACCATTAAAGTTCGCCAGAAATTGTGACAAGTAATAGTAGACCACCTGAATTCCGATGGAGTCGGTTCACAAAAGACCCAGAAAGATGGCGAAAAGTAACTGAAAGCTTAGAATATAAATATACTGAATAAAATCAACTGAATAAAATTTAATTCTGTGATTTGCCAAGTGTCTGTATAAATATGATAAATAATTTGTGTTTGAATTGAGATATGACTATCATTTTAATTTATACATATGCAAATGAAACCTATTTCAGAAATAATGTTCATGATATAGCTACTTACTTTAAACTTAAACAAGAAAGCAATTACATTATTCATACAATATTCATAAATAGTTAAGATAATTATTTTTAAGCAAAACAACAGCATGTTTTATTAACTCTCTTTCTAATTGCTCGTGAAGTAAAATCATTTTTACACCAAAAGATGCAGTGTTGTTTACACTTTCGTTACGTTCCTAACGGCAGCTCAAAGGTGATCGATAACAAAAGCTTAGTTATCGCACGTGGCTATACCTATGGCTAGGAATAGCATTTTCACAGTTGATTAAACCCGAATCACCTGGTTCCGATAGAAACTGGTTTTTATCGTATTCGTTAGCTTAACCATACTACTGAGAATAGATCCCCAGACCTTGCACCCAATGATTTTCATTCGTTTTGATACTTAACCCCTTGTCCACTTTTTTAAAAAATTTTTAATTAAGCATAAAAAGTACTTAAAACTGAAAAAAACGAAAGAAATGCGTTAATTTTGGTTAAAAAGCTTCATCATTTAGTTTTCTTTGTCTTGCCTTTCTGTGAAATTTAACACCGATCAGTCATTGTTTACATATCTGGATGACCTTGAGAACAGCTGGTGTCTTATTTCCCGGGACATTCTCAGACATCTATATAACAAGTAATAAATTGAAATTAATAAACTGTCATATTTTGCCAATCAAAGAATTTCATAGAATAAAATCAAATCTCTAAATTACATTCCACTGCATAATTTAAATGTCTATTTTCCAAACTGGAGTCCACAGATCAGTTTAGTAGGATTTGTGAAATGTTCAAAAGGTATTTATGAGGGCTATTTTTTAAATAAGATCCATTTGTGAATGAGTGAGAGAGTGATGCGCGATCACGGCAGTGTGTAGGTGCGTCTTCTCCGAGCATGCTTTGTGCGCGTTTAGATACCATTTGCAGCTGTATCATCTGTCTGTGTGCTGAGCTATAAAGTTTATAATAATTAATAAAATTGAGTTGCCCACCGACTGAGATACAATCTGTTATTTGATTTTGAGTGCAAGAAACTCGGCAGCAGTGGAAATTCACCATCAGATTTGTGAAGTTTACGGTGATAATGCTACAAGTGACAGTAAAGTTCGAAAGTGTGTGATAATGTTCAAGGACGGGCAGGTTAATGCACATGATGAGCCATGCCCTCGCCGACCTTCTCTGATTTCTGATTTGGTGTGTGATGTGGATAACAAAATTCAAGAGGACCGACGATTCACAATTTCAATGTTACCAATTGAATTTCCACAGGTTTCAAGATCAGTTTTGTATACCATTGTTTCGGNACAAAAATGGAAATTATGTAGAAAAGTAGATAAAAGTATATAGAATATGGGAAAAAATATATTTTAATAACATTTACAGTATTTTTGTTCTTATTAAAAAACGGACCTTATTTAAAAAATAGCCTTCGTATTAACATAGGTGCTCCACAGAGCCCACTTTGGCAAATGCTAAGGCTTTGCAACTGACATTTTAGGGCTCAAAATATTTTAAGATTTGTGAAGTTATGACTCAAATGTGTTGTTTGTTAATTTTACAACTATTTTTCAGTTAGCAGTACACGTCATTATGGTTATTGCCATTTGCTCTTATCACACACAATTCCTATAACTGACATTTCATTGAATGATATATCATTGGTGCACAAGAATAATGACACAACTGAAAAAAATAGTTCTTCCAGAACAGCCATTTAATTTCATCGAAAATACATAGTGGCCGGCCAAGTTTGAACGATCGTGCCCAAAAGCAGCAATACCAAAGAAGATTGGAGAATGAGAACGAGACCAGCCTCGAGCGTCAAAGTGATTCCGCTTAGTAGCGAGTCTCCCAGACATAGTCTCGTCCCAAATACGGTTTTGCCGTTTTACTTGTCTTTTTATTATATTCTGAAGGAAATTTTGCATAATTTGGCGGCCCCTGGCAAACTTCTTATGGACCCCCATGGGGCCGCGACACCCAGTTAAGAAACGGTGGGCTATGCCATTCCTTTGCATCTTTCAGAAGCATCTGTATTACACCAGACCAAGGCCAGGCGCCATCCTGGGGCTGGGCCTGAGCCCAGGTGTGCCACTTCAATTCTTTGAAATTATCTGTTCTGCAAGAAAAGTGAGCGAATGTTGTAAAATCAGAACTCGCATTAATTCAGAAATATTCCTATTCTAATGTGAACTGTCTATTTGGAATGCAGAAATGATTGTTTTAATTCCTTGAATATTATAATAAAATCTCTATTATATGTAACAATTTCAATCTTTTCGATAATTCTTAATGTTCGGTAGAGAAATTAGTTTATAAAAAATTGTACTATTCTGTTTACTGCCATAACACAAAACGTGTGTGAAAATAGAGGAAAGAATACGAATGAACTCGAATTAAAACGCGGACGAATTTCTTACGAGATATTAATGTATATACGTATGTAATACTAGCTGTTGCCCGCGAAAATTTTGCAAGCAAACCCCATTTATATTTATATTCAACAACCATAGTAATCTATATATATATAAATGGACATGTATGTCCCTATATTTCACTTTTTCGCCAAAACTACACACCGCACGTGAATGGTGTTTGTATGTGGTGGTAGCCCCAAGTCTCCATTCGTGCATAGGGGTTGTGTCTCGATAGCTATAAGGGTGCGGGAGATATGGGGCTGAAAGTGGCTTTCTATTTCGAATGTTTGAATTTAATTCGAACAATATTCGAATTAAATTCGAACATAAAATTCGAATATTGGTTCGATTATAGAACGATCGTAAACGTTCCAGAAACGTTGAAAATAGTTCGTTTGACTGGATGTGAACAGGAGACGTTCAGAAATAGAATCGGGACCAGGTCTCTAATTAGTCTGGAAACGGAGGAACTAATTCTTGCATTCTGTGAAAACGGGTAAGATTGGCTATAATGTAATTATCTTAATCTTCACTATCGTTACTTTTTGCCCACAAATAAAAACCCAGCGAAGCGGGTCCTTGCAGCTAGTTGTTATATAACACCTACCGCCGAGAATGATGAGAATTGCCGAGAATCAAACGAACTATTTTCAATTTGATCAATTTTCTGGGACGTTTACAATCGTTCTATAATCGAACCAATATGTAATAACAAATTTCAACGGTTCGAACATTTGGATGAAAAATCGAAATACATAAAAATATTTATAACAATGTCTGAAATGTTATTAATTTAATACACCTAAGTACTCGATGAAGACTAAATCCTCTCCCTCTCCCCCCGCGGGGGAATTTCGAAAAATCCCTTCTTAATGTGCGTTTTCATGATGTACCCTAACTGTCTACCAAATTTCACCTCTAGGTTAAGCGGTCTGTTCTGGGCGATGATGAATCAGTGAGTCATTCATTCATTCAGTCAGTCAGTCAGGACAAGCAGTTTTATATACAATAGAACCTCGATTATCCGGATTGTTCAAAATAAACAAAAATTTTACGAATTTGCTGATTTGCACTTGGCGAATTACGACACTGTTTATGTACTGTACGTGATGGAATACATAACTTTTTTTTGTTTCAACAGCGTCTCACCCGGCACAGTGGTCGTAAACTCTTAAATATATTTTACGTCGTAATAAAAATATAACTCGACATACGTATTTATAAATAATTTATATTCAAATTACATCATTTCTATGACCAAGGGCGGCGTATGGGCAACGTGGGCCACCGCCTATGCCTCGCGTTTCGAAGGTTTACGCATTACTTAAAAGCCGCGAACGCGACGAAAAAATTTTACTCGTCGTAAAACGATAAATAGTTTGTCAAATTTTTATTCATAAAAATGCAGTTTCAACTGCTTT
>NW_019385642.1:157327-210033 GCF_000671375.1 Centruroides sculpturatus | reverse complement strand
CCCTATACCAGGGGCAACTTTAATAAAAATAATTAAAATAATTACAACTTTACAAAAAGAGAGAAGTTGCCGATCTTGCCCCTATACCCGGGGCAACTTCGTCAATTTCTCTCTTCTTGTAAAGTTGTAATTATTTTAATTATTTTTATTTCCAAACTGATTTTAACCCGTTCTATAGTAAGGTAACATTCCAATAGACAATATGCAAAGCTTTTTTTTCAGTTTACAGCAGTATTTATTACACAAAATTTAAGTAAAGCTTAACATTCCGATCTTGCCCCGGTCTCCCCTATATAATATACTTGTGGCCCAATCCTTAAATATATTTGTATATTTAAGGATTAACATGATTATAGTAATAAGTATTAAATCTTTATCACGAAAAAGGATATTTTAAAAAATTACTTCTACAGACACTTCCAATTTTTACTTAGAAATAGATAAATTCATTTATTGTAAAGGAGATAAAGGAGACAAACAAAAATTTATTTGAAAAACACAAATATTTGTTTTATTTGCGTCTCTAATTAATAAAAAATAGCAAAACACTAATTTAAAGTGCATTTTTATTCGACTAATATATTTATAAGATGTAGCCCAAAAAGTAGCCAATATAGCATTATTTTGGCGTAAAAAATAAAAAATATCATTATATTTTTTACGCCAAAATAGAAAGTGGTAGCCAAATCGTGCAACACTGGAAGGAATACTAAATAAAGCCGGAATTGGACTCGGAGTTATAGACTCAAATGCGGGGAAAGGAATGAAAGGACAAAAGATAAAGAAGTGAGGAAGGTTGAAAAGTTATGGGTCCATATTTGCTTAACAGAAAGTCTATGTAACTTTTTATCTTTTGGCCTTACTCTCCTTTCCCCGAATTTGGGTCTATAATTCTTCGAGTCTCAAGTTTAGCTTTATTTAGTATTCCTTCCTCATTCAGACATTTCCAAGTATTTGAAGATATTTCCTTTCCACTCAAAAATTAAATATGTATAAAGGTTTACGACTTTGCGAAACTTCTTTTTTTTGAATTTATGCCGTTGAAATAAATAAAATAAAATATTTGTCAGTTTTGTTTACAAGTTTATTGGGCCGTGGGTTGGACACCCCTGGTCTAGTCGTTATTCGGGGAACTAAACGTCAACCTCGAAAGGGATGGCGGGACGAGAAAACGTCCGAATCGCTCTCTTTGTTCGCAAGTTTTATTACGTAGGGGAAGGTGAGGCAAGACGACGACGTTAAGGCTTGAAAAGTCACTTTGTCGAGAATAATATTTTTTTATTCTCGACAACTACATTTGGTAGTATATAATACAAAATTTAATTTTTGGAAAATGTTTTTAAAAACAAGAAAATTGAATATTTTAAAACTATAGGGGAAATACGGACAAAATGACATACGGTTTTATTCTAGGTTCATAACTCTTTATTGGTAAATCACAGCACTGTCATATTCTACACCAATCATCTTTGGTTTTTTACCTATGAAATATACTAAACATTTACAATATTAAAATAATAGGAAAAAAATATTGTTAGTTTAATCGAGATGATCCACTATGGACAAAATGACACACTACGTAAAAACTATAAAATTACTGTCAAAGTTTACAAATGAAACGCTTGGATCTTTTAGAAACGTCAGCGCAAGAAGCGTGAGCCCAACGGAAACAATTTAAGCACCGTAACCAGTCTTCTCCAGGCTTAGATCGGGAAAAAAGATCATGGCAATATATGCGTGGACAGTCTTCATCATCATCACGACAGTTATTAGGAAAATTTTCTTCTTCAAGTAATTTTTTAGTAATGTTTCGTCTCCTTTTCTCTGGCGGAACTTTGGACTCATTTTTTGATTTGATTGCCTTCGTATTAGGAGTAGAAGTTAAAACTAAAGAGTTTTGTCCAGTCACGTGATTCGTTGCAAGTTTTTTTGTTACGCGAAAGATAATAAGTTTGTAAATAATATGTAAGAAAGGAAATAAAGTTTTATACTAAAATTTCTTTTAAACAATAATGAAAGACTTTGTTTGGAAACCATTTTTTATAATTAATAAAACGTTAAGAGATTAAGGTAAGTTCCTTGACTAAATGACAGGTATGTCATTATGTCCGTTGCCTAAGTATGTCGTTTTGTCCATATAACGTTATAAAAAAATAAAATTATAAAACAAATACAAAGATGTTATTTTTAATGGAAAAGCTATTTAAGTGCAACAACAAATTCTTGAGGGTTGAAATAAATGCTACGCAAGTAGATAAAATAGTGAAAAACTTACCATCTATACAAAAAACTTGCCGCCAGGAAAAAAACTCGTAACGTATCATTTTGTCGTCGGCCGTGACACCCGGATCAATGAGAGGAGTGCGTTCACATTTTGACAGGTTAGTAAAAGCCGCTCGTATAACGTGGTGTCGTGATCAGTTGTGCGCTTGAGATCGCCAAATTCAAATTATGGTGCCTATGTCATTTTGTCCGTATTTCCCCTACGTAAATGCACCGTCTCGCCCGTCCGCGGGGTAAGACGGGGATATTATTTTTATATACGTTATCGGCAAAGTTCGAAATCCGGCATTCTATAGAATGCTAGGCATTGTATATAATGCCTAAAACTAGCCAGCAATTTATGAAACGATTCATATTTTACAAATTTCCTAGGCATTCTATAGAACAGTGGTTCTCAAAGCGGGTGCCGCGGCACCTTAGGGTGCCTCAAGAACGCCACAAGGGTGCCGCGAAATTTTTAAATAATTAAATTAAAATTACTTAAAATAATTGAATTAAAGTATTAAATTAAATAAAAAATTANTAAAAATATAACTCGACATACGTATTTATAAATAATTTATATTCAAATTACATCATTTCTATGACCAAGGGCGGCGTATGGGCAACGTGGGCCACCGCCTATGCCTCGCGTTTCGAAGGTTTACGCATTACTTAAAAGCCGCGAACGCGACGAAAAAATTTTACTTGTCGTAAAACGATAAATAGTTTGTCAAATTTTTATTCATAAAAATGCAGTTTCAACTCCTTTTTATTTTATAAAATCCATCTTCTCGCGCCACCAGAGGGCCTTTTAAACAATAGGTAGTCTGTTAGGGCTGGTCAGTAGCAGTCCAAACTCGATACAAACGTTTGTTTCTTGAAAATTTGATCACGATTTAAATACAGTATTTATTTTTAATATTACCGATTCGAAAAGAATCGAAAAGAAAACGTGTTGTATTATCATTAAAAGACAATGTATTTGTTTCGATTATCCGAATTTTTCCTTATCCGGACTACCTTCATCCCCAATTAGTCCGGATAATCGAGGTCCCACTGTATAAGAAAATATTTATAACGATGTGTGAAATGTTATCAATTTAATACACCTAAGTACTCGATGAAGACTAAACGTAGTTGAAAACAAAACAATCGCATCTAAAATAGTACAGTAGAAGCCGTTCTTCTGATTAAGCCTTAATGCTCTCGGATCAGTAGCAATGGGACAAATTCCAAGACGTTCATGCTAAGGCCTCGCATATGGGCGAATCCTGACCAAAATTTTGAGCACGCTGAAAGTTATAATAAGAATAATAGGCCTATCTCTAGCACTAAACAATAAGCAGAAACGTTATTTGGTGCGAATAAAAAAGTACGCACGAAATATATTATAATGAAAAAGGGTTAGATTTACCTATGGTAGTCAAAATGGCGACCGTCGACAATAACCAAAACGTCTATATTTAAACATTTCTTTTAAACTAAAACATTTTAATAACGTAAATTTGCTACTTACTTTTTCCCCGCTTTCGGTTTCATTTCCTACTTTTGGACCAGGGACGAAAAATATAAAGGTCACCATACTACCCGAAAACCATCGATAACAGGACGTAGCGAATTACGAGATTGGATACATCAGTGGTTCGGACAGGATTTGCCTGGAGTGCGAGTCTAAGTTTAAGCCTACGAGGAACTGCAGCCTAAAGGATGAATTACTAACCTCCGGGAGGTTCGTCGAGAGCACGAACAGTCGAACGCCACTTAGTGGAAAACTAAAACGGCGTAGAATGCGTCGCGAAAGGCAAGTTTTAACCGACAGATAAACAGTAAAAACCATTGGCCAAGTTTTCCTACTCTTTAACTTAAAAGAAAATTGTACAAACTTTAAAAAAACACGAACGCCATTCAAAAAAATAACGACACGCACCGTTCGTCTACACGGTAACCGAACTCAAAATCTGCATAATTCCTCATATTTTCTCAGCGGGAATTTTTGAAGAAAATTTGCATACGAAACCATTGGTACGATAAGCGCCATCTGCATTTCATTTGTAAACGCGCGTGCCGTCGAGGTTACCGGAAGAGTCTTTTGACTACCTTAGGTAAATCTAACCGAAAAGGTATTAAAAATGTATAATAATTCAAATTTTGTGGGCCCTCGATACCGGGGGCCCAGGGCTTAAACCCTATTAATCTCTACGGATCCGCTCCCGTGCACAATACACGTACGCTAGGGTTTCTCATTTCCCGGTCTTTCGCTCGTCCCGGGATAAAATTAATTATTTTTAAGATACGCAAAGTATCTCGAAATCGAATGGTATAATTATTTTTCATTTTTTAAAGTAATTTAATACGTTCCGCAACTTCCAAAATCATATTAATAATGCTGCGTAGAAATTATATTAAAAATTACCTTCGAATTGCGTAGAAATTTTCACAAATAGAAAAAATTTATTAAAGTTTGCAGGAAACCGTCTACAATAACAACAACAAAGTGCTTTGAATCGAATTGAAAAATAAACTTAGATCAAACTTGTAACTTAAAAGGTAATTTTCGTTTTTTAAATAAAACTCGTAGCCCGGAAGATTTCGACTTCGTTTTCTAATATTCTCGATCTGTCTACCGCGGCCGCTTTAATAGAAAGATCGAGCTTATAGCCCGATAATTCGGCAGTTCGTTCGTCCGTAATAATCGGGTTTACGAAGAAAAACTTGGTACTGACCCAATTTGCGCAACTTGGCGTTACGCGGCAATCGAAGCCACCAGATATTACGGGTTCCGACGAGTAAAGAATTTTCGGAGTTCCGCCACAAATAAGCTACGTATCGACCATTTGTGACGCGCCATAAGCAGCAAAAATCTAAAAACCTAATAAGTAAGTTTAAAATTAATAAATGAAAATGTATTCGGACAGTTTGAGTTAATTATACTTTCTATTTTGCAAAAATTCCTCAGCCTTAACACAAAATAAGAAGAAATTTGCGGAAAAAAAGAAACAACCGGGATCCCGTTTGAGAAACCCTAACGTACGTCGCTAGCTGTCAACGTAAGAGCTAAAAGAGTTTACACCTTAGAATAAATTATTATTGGCATATTTGTTCTCGTGTAAAAAATATATTGTCAAAACTTTCTCTTCGGCATAAATTTTGTCTGTGTTTTTTTAATGGCGAGAACAGACTTGGATAGATGAAAGCCGAGAACGGATATGGAAAGATTAGGTCGGAAGCCCCGATTAACTATATAGGAACTTCCGGAAGTCACGTTATTTCGATTCGAAAATGTTTCCCCGAAAGGAGTTAGATAATGCCCCGCCAACGGAAAAGTATGATGCGAGACACTAGTAATTTGAAGCGGATAGCGTATATTTTATTTACGCGTAAAATTCTTATTATATATATGTTACCGGCAAAGTTTGAAATCCGGCATTCTATAGAATGCCTAGGCATTGTATATAATGCCTAAAACTAGCCGGCAATCTATGAAATGATTCATATTTTACAAATTTCCTAGGCATTCTATAGAATGCCAAATGAGAAACCGGCAAAATATGAAATACATCTCCGTTTCGTTTCGAATATCACGTGGCAAGGCACGTGACTTTAACGCGCGCCTCGGGCTTAGAATTTGTCAGTCGCACTTTACGGTTTGTTCGGGAGTGTCAAAATATCAAAATACGCAATTTTACTTAAATTTGTTCAACAAAAAATTAGTTTTTTACTGTGATCCATGAAAATGGAGGAGCAAGCTGTAGTGTTGGAGAAGGTGTCATGGTCTATAGACACGAAACAACGATTCCACGATGAACTGCGCAAAATTCGAGTTAATGCTGCAAAAAACAGTATTTTCTTAACCGAAACTACTTACCAGAAGTTAATAAATGATGTACAAAAAGCCAAAATGACTACTAAGAAGGAACCCAGGGACTATTGGTTGCTGAATCGCTTTGATGTGATGATTGTAGAAAACAAAAGTAAACTCATTTATCCCGTTAAAGAAGGCGTCAGTACTATACAGTATTACGTCACGGACTCGGAGTTATTTCACGTACTTCATGAAGCTCATTTGGCTATTGGACACGGAGGACGTGATAGAATGTCGAAAGAACTTTCAATCAAATACAAAAATGTTACGCGTCAGGATATTGAACTGTACATCCACCTTTGTGAACCTTGCCAGAAAAAACACAAAGGTATTAAAAAGGGCATTGTTGCCAAACCTATGAATTTTTCCGAATTTAATTCCCGTTGTCAAGTAGATCTTATTGACTTTCAGTCTCAGCCAGATAGAAAATACAAATTTATTACGGTTTACCGAGATTATCCGACAAAATTTGTGATTCTTAAGTCTCTAACGTCGAAAAGAGCCGAAGAAGTAGCCTACAACCTAGTGGACATATTCTCGTTGCTTGAAGCGCCATCTATATTACAATCTGACAATGGCAGAGAATTTGCCAATAATGTGGTGACCAGCTGGAAGGAGTTTTGGCCAGCACCGAAGATCGTCCGTGGGAAGCCTGGCCATTCGCAAAGCCAGGGTAGTGTCGAAAGAGCTAATCGAAATATCGAAAATATGCTCTGTACTCGGATGCGGGACAATAAATCTGACCGCTGGAGTGAAGGACTACGTTTCGTTCAATTTATGAAAAATAGAGCTTATCATTCTGGGATCGAAAGAACACCATACGAAGCTCTATTTGGCTGCAACCTAAAGTAGGGTTTACATCGTCTTTTCTACCAGAAGACGTTTTAAAAGACAAATAGAGAGGAGCAGCTAGAAAAAGTAATAGAAAGCGTCAAAACAATGGAAAAAAGTGAAACTAATCAGATTACGCAAGATGAGATTATAGTCGTTAGTGGAGTAAACCAACACGATGAAGACACGCTTACCGAAGAGATTTCCGTTTCTGATATCCGTGGCGTGTGTTTAAAGGAAACGAGTGATGCACTCGGTGCGTCAAAAAATTCATACCCTCCGTGGCCACGCTAGTAAAGGCGACGAAATGGATATTTTGCGCACCCTTTGTTTTAAAACTGAAAATGCTATCGAAGGTAAAATAAATTCTAAAATCAATCTGGAAATACGAGCCAAAAAAATGAAAATGAATTGGGGAAAAGATTCTCCGCCGCTTGTTTGGGAACTACCGCGCGAGTTCCTATTCCCGAAGTCGACCAGGGGCGAGGCGATTGGCGCAATGTATGGGCAGTGGTAACGAGTGCGACAGAGGACGGTTTCTACCGACTCGGAACTTCCGAGGGAATTTTAAAATAAGTATACGCGAGATGACAATTGACTCCGCGCCCCAAGAACTGGCTTAGAATCGAAGACATTCTCGACCACGAAATTCCTCTCCGGTCAGTGGCAATTGCTCGGAAGCGGCCGAGGATTCGTCAAATGTAGGCGTAAAACAAAGTGCCAAAATACGAAATGTCATTGGAGCCTTCCGTGTGGCAACGAGTAGGTTCATTTTAATTTCTTATACGAAAATGTTGTTTCCCTTAATAAGAACTTTCATTTTTCTTTACGTATTTTGAATAAATTTTTTAATGGCACTCTGGTTATTTTTTCAGAACAACATTTGTATTTTTGAGGAATGTACGTCATTTATATAATAGCCTTTTTCATACTTTGCCTAAATAGCATTTGTCATTGTATAGAATGCCTAAGGAAAGTATGTAATAATTCTGGTATTTCGTACATTGCCTAAGCGCCGGGCATTATATACAATGCCTAGGTATTGTATAGAATGCCGGCTTTTCGTACTTTGCCGGTAACGTATACGAGAAGGACGAATTAAAACGGTTAAAGCGTCGTTTTCTTCCATATCGGCGCCCGTTTATTATTATTTTCCCAACAAATAAATATATAAGTTTCGACTTACTCGTAATTACTGCGCCAGACGATACCGTCGCTCGGCGCACGCTCTTTTGTAAGCGGACGATATTTTTTTTTTGGTGGAAAAAAAATTTTTATTTCCGTCGTCGTCTGGCGTTTTATTTCTCGTTAAGATAATATTTAAATTTAAAAAATGTTTTCGCCAATAAAATAAAACAAGTAATAAAGTAACGCATTATGCGCTGTATAAATTTATTACAGTTAGATACGACTTAAAAGTGGAATACATTTTCTATAAAAAGATCATTTTTAAACTTAGTATTTTATATATTGGAAAAATGATATAGAATTTAAAGCTAGTTGGCCGCGCCCTCTCGCCCCGACTTTATTTCGGTCTTAAGGGTTACTTCCAATACCGTAACATCGTCGTCTAAAAGGTAACGTAGAAGTTCGCTTACTTTGTAGCGGGCGCGAATGAGGCCAACGAATCCGGAAGTATTTTCGGCGGCGGGACACACCGGGACGATGGAAACCGCGAAAACGGAGGTACGCCTAATCCGGGGGCGGAAACGGTGGCCCATTACGCGACCACCGGTAGGCCTACTCGTTGGGATTTTACTCCAGTCTCTCCCGTAGAAATAATGCCAATCCCCCGCGTTGGAACCGAGAAAAAATCGAAAATAGCGGAAAACGGCCATCTTAACGGATATACCGTACCAGCGGCGGCTGAGGGCACGACGAAAACGATCGACGGCAGTTTCGGCACCCCGAGAAAACGGTCTTGGTTTACCGAAAGAAATTCCGTAAAATCGAAAGTTACGGGCATGGGCCAGGGTAGGCCTAACGAGAAACGGAATGCGGAGGGTTGGGATAAACGGACGCGCTGTTCTCGCGCTAATATCGAAGAAAACGACGCTTTAACCGTTTTAATTTGTCCTTCTCGTATATAAAATATCTCCGTCTTACCCCGCGGGTGGGGCCAGACGGTAACGTATACGTATTACGTATAGTTTTAAAATATTCAATTTTCTTGTTTTTAAAAACGTTTTCCAAAAATTAAATTTTCTATTACCAAATGTTGTAGTTGTCGACAATAAAAAAAATATTATTCTGGTCAAAGTGACTTTTCAAACCTTAACGTCCTCGTCCCGCCTCACCTTCCCCTGCGTAATAAAACATTGTTTTTTTGCTTAAGAGAAATTTAATAAATTTATACTTTTGTGATGGATGGCGGCATTTATTAATGAATGAAAAATAAATATTAGTTTTTTTCTCTTTTTTCAAAACCATTCTGTTTTACGGTTGTGGATTAACGGAATAAATTATTGCGCGTAGTAAATCGACTGTTGTTTTATTTTGTCAATTCGTTGCGCCGTAAGGGCTGCGAAGATCGGGGAAAGTCGTGGAATTTAAACAAAAAACCACGTATATATTGCGTCTCGCTGGCTCGAAAGAAAGTACGTAGAAAATGCTGTTTCGCAATTATTTACGGCACGTACTACGTCGAGAAATGACGTACGAGGGAGACGAGAACAATTTCGCTGTACTTATTAGCTTCTGGTGAATTTTCCCTGCTTATATTGAGAAATTATAATGTTCTCCAGTTATAATGTAACCGGTTCGGACCAAACAAAAATTCGACACAATACTTTATTTTAATTAATATACGTAATGTTACTAATGAGTTTAGTTTAGAAAAATATGAATGGAGGAGCCGATTAATTTATCCCGTATCTGTTTTCTCGTGACATTATTTCTAACATTATCTGCTCTCTCTTTAAACATCCCATTTTCCGGTCTCGTTCGTTATCTCCTCTTCCACTTCTGTTACTCGCGCTCCGTTTTCTACTCTCTCTTCGTCATTGCTCCGTATTGATTCGTCGTTCTGTACGACACAAATGTTACGTAAAGTACGACACGCGGCTATAAGTTCTACCATTGAGTCCACGCCAGACCCACCCAAAAACTTCGGCCTTCTAAACCCACCAACTAAATGAGCGAATGCTCTCTCGACACGATGAAAACTTATTGTTAAACATAATTTTACCTGATAAAAAACCATCGTCTCTGTAGGGACTTTTAAATGCTTTGAAAGTTGGTAGGCATCGTCTCCTACGATACGAAAATCTGCGTGTGGACTACTCTACTTCGGATCTCTTAAATATCGCGCAGTCGTCAACGGAGCCAACTTCACCGATGTAACGATAAAGCGCGTTTTCTCGTCGCGTACTCCCCGTAGAACTTTCTATTTGTATACGCTCGGGGTTCCTCTAAACAGGCCTCGATTACTATACGCTATTACTATACGATACCCAATAACTCCGGTAATACCATATTTCGTAGCCAACGTCCGAGCAGTTTTCCTGGCCTTCCGAGCCCGAGGCCAATGTATAATATGGTTTTGTGTATTCGAAACATTTATAGCTCTAACAATTGTCATCGGGCATCTCCGGGCAGTCCTCCGACAAACTCCAAATCTGTCTCCAACTCCTCCGTAACGTGTGAAAACGGAATAGTACACTCACAGTTAGTACAGAATCAGTAAAATCTATGGTTTCGCTTACTGGTACCCGAAAGATTCTTGGTTGGCAAGCAGCCGCAGTGACATTAAAAATTGCCGGCGCATTTCTTCCTTTTCCTATTACTATTTCTTTTGATTGTAATAAAATGGGAACGAGATCCTTTAGTAAAGTCTCCTTATTCCAAAGTGGTGTATATTCTAACGCAATCTCTGAAACACAGTTAATTAATATGCATCAATGTCCTTAATTTAAACAAGTTATTCTTTCAATCACCATAACAAAATAAAATTGTTATATTCACACAGAATAAAATTGTTTTATTTACAATTACAGGTAATTGTAAATAAAACAATTTTAATGTGTGTGACTGTGTTGCTGTAATCTTATACACCAGTATGATAAGTCCTATTAATAGAAATACACGGTTATGGTGATGGAAAGAATATCTGAAACATAGTTATTTTGCACACCGATTTCTTTTTTCTGACTTTTATACGCGTATTGTGCTAAATAATTAATGAAAATGAATTCTTCTTCCTCGGATTCCGATAACATTTCTAAAATGATTCCTAAACTCGTCTCCGTCTTCGACCCTACTCGTATACAGAAGCTATCTGTATCACGTGACAAGGACTGACCGTACAAAACGAAAAGTATACGCACTCGGGAGAGAGATTGGCAATGCATTCCGACCGTTAATAAGCGCGTTTCTTCGAGACCTCTTCCGAGAAAATTATATATACAAGGCCGTGCACGCCGTGTTTTGGGGTTTAGCAATTGTAAACAAAATTTACAAACCTACAGTTGCAAAAAAGTCTTAAAAATCACCCGCGTGTGTAGCGCGGAATATTCATTTTCTCATTCTTTAATAAACGAAATTGTTTCTGAAATGCACGAATTCGATTGGCATATTCAATTTTGACAAAAGCAAACTTTAATGTTATTATTTATACAGAAATTTCTCAAAAAACAGAAAAAAACCAATCGATCCATTTTGTTAATTTTGGTTTTCCCAACTTCTCTTAAAAGAGCGTATCGAACAATGGACGAAGGGATTTTTCAACATCCGATTAATACAGAAAATAGTCCGGCGGCCGGGGTCCAAAACGACTAGTTGAACGAATAGAAATTAGCGCACCTGTCAACGAAAGAAAAGATGCGGAGAAGAGGAGGATGGGAATCGAAGAATAGAGTTTGGTCTCACCTGAGGATCTGTTGCAGTTGGCTATAGTAAGCTCTGACCACGGGATAAGCCACCGACGAATAAGGAGTCAACAACAGCTGTCGAGCCCCGTAGGATCTAGGCGTCTGCCACTGGCCAAGGTCGGGGGAGGTAGGCGGTAACGGCACCGAATAACCTGAAACGATCTGGTTTTAGCCAAAATCAAAGCGTACGAAACGAGAATCGGGACGACACTCGCTTCTGTTGCGAAGAGGATAACGTAAATCGTCGTAAAGTCCGGAGTACGGAACGGAAGCCGGTGTCTTCTCCGGTCGAGGGGAGGGTTTCTTTCCAAAATAGGGTCGATTTCCGGTATAGGAATCTTCCGCATCGTTTCTGTCTGAAAAATCGCATTCTTAATCAACGCGTAACGTCTAATTAAAAGAAACTCGAGTCGCTTACCCGAAGACACACTCTGGGTTCTTCGTTTGCTGGTCTTCTCTAGAAGAACTTTCCTGATGACCGAGGTGGGAGTGAAGGGGCCAGCGATGGAAGCCAGATCCTGCAAAACCAAAATTCGTAATAGCAGTCGAGCGCCGGGGACCGTTCCGCGCAATAGAAGATTTACCCGTAAGTCTTCGGACGCTCGGCGATTATCGTACTCCGTCGAGGCCGAAGTTCCTTCTATCGGATCGATCTCCTAAAAAGAAACCTTTATTTGGCAACGAAAGACATTAAGAAAGTAGCGGACTTACCGGCAAAGAAGAAGATTTTCCAGAAACATCCGAGCGGGAATCTCTTCCGGAATCGTCCGTCGTATCTTAAGAATAAAAACCAGTTTAAAAAGTAGAATGTTTGCCACCCGGCCAATTTCCATTCTTACCTTCGGCAGAATCGGACGGGGAGAAGGGAAGACGTCCCAAGATGTCGGCTTCGGTCAAGGCCTTGGACTTATCCCAAGGCCCGATGCTGATAGAAGCGCAAGGCAGAACCGAGCGCGCGTCCGAAAGGAGCTTCAGCTGCGACGAGAACCCGTTTAATCGGGCGAGAGAGGACGAGAGAGGACAAAGCCAAACACTCACCAATTTGTCGTAGGCGCTCTCGCCCTGTTCCGATCTTCCCAATATGACGGCTCTCAAGTATTCTTCCAGGTGGCGGATGTAAATCCTTTCCACGTCGGAAACTTCCCCGTCGGGCGGCGGACATCCTCCGAAAACTTGGGCCTGGTCGACGGCTCTCGGAAATCCTTGCCAAGAACTTGGACCGAACGAGATTTGACACGGAGTCTCTGTTTACGCAATAAGACAGAAATTAAATAAATCTTACCGCTGCGATATTAAAGCACCGTTACCGCAACGGTCGAATTATATCTAACCATTACGACTAATTTGTTTTTTTTTGCCAAAAACCTCGAGAGGGAATGTTTCCATTCGATATGTATATTTTTAATTATCAATTTATCAGGTAGATTCCAACATAAACCAACTTGTGCCATCGTCCGAAAAACAACAATAAATGGCCGTAAATGTTATTTCATTGGCAAATACAACTTAGAATAACCGGAAATTGTCGCTCTTTAAATCCATTTCCGTTCGATGGAGGAGCGATATCCTTTTACTTCCGTTACTCCATCGTTTACGGAAGATGGCATTAAAGCGTTTCGATTTATTTAATTAGCGGAACGAGTAAATAAGCTAAAAAAACACAGATTCCTACCTCGGTCGTCGTGGTGAAAAGAACGGCTTCGGCTTCTCCTCCTTCCGTACCTGTAAATATAAAGCCACGGAAGATCAGTCGGGCGGTCGTCTTCTCCCCGTTTCCCAATTAAAACACAACTTTCCCGTCCGCCAAAGAATTCCTCCTCGGCCTTTCTTGCCGGTTTTGGTTCTCCTCTCGCCGTTTAGCGTCGAAGTACAGAGAAGGGTTCCACCTACCGAATGCCCTGAAAATTCCAAATAAAATCGTAAGACGAGGATTTGTTTAAGCCGGTTCCTTCCAACTACTCACGTGTAAAAACTACAATCCAAGTCTTCGGGCACTCGCTTGGACGAAGACAGATACCCCAACTCCCACAATTCTTCCTACGGTGGAGCCAACGTTAAATATTACAACCAACATTCCAAATGCCGAATAACGCTAGGCGTTTCCAGTGTTTCGTATATAAACGCGCGTACGAAATAGACCGTAATCGAGAGCGGATAAGAAGCTTCATACTCACTCTGGAATACTGATACTGAGGAATGGGTCGAAGCGGACTTCTATACTTCTTGGCCGCTCGAGTGTCCGCTCTGTGGTGAGTTATGAATACTGAGGAAAGCGAAATACGTATAAACGGAAGAAGACACTTCCCGGGCCACGCCAACAACCAAAACTTCTACTTACTGGGATAAGCCGGAGCGTTGAACAAACCTAGAACCATGGCCATGTCGTCTGTAGATTCGACAATGCAAAGATAGCGTTTTACTTTCTTTTCTTCCGAAAAATAAAAAAATCGAGTAATTCCAATCACTCGAAATATATTCTTTAATTAAACGTCGAGTTATCCAATAGATTCCAATTGCGCCTTCGATATTCTACTTCTCGGCTTCGTTCTATCTCATTTGCATAACCGAACGCGCTTCGTTCAGCAGAGTTCGAAAACATTTGAAAACGAAGGAAAAAAATGATTGGTTTATTTTGCTTTTCGTTATTTTATACGAGCAATTGTCGGGCGTTCGAGGTGAAGATGACAGCCAACGTCATCCGGTGCCAACCTCCCCCGACGTCCAACCAGTTCGCTCTTTGGCCCTGTCACAAGAAACTCGGCTTGGACGTTCGGCTGGATGACAATTTAAAGGTAAGGGCGGACGCGGCCTACGTTATCGGCTCTTTTTATTACCCGTGGGAAGTTCTTTTCAGTTTGGAGAGGAGGAGGAACGGGTGATGATCGACGCGGTCTACGATGCGGAAGACGGCGTTGACCGGAGACTGGCCGATACCTTAGTGTTCGTCTTACGCCAAGAGAAGAGCCAACTGATTTATCCTCTGCACTATTTATGGGTAATTATTTTGAGAATTTACACGCGCATTTTTGAGGAAACCGGCGCTGAAGTAGTCTTCGCAGAGCGCCAACGCCAAAGCGGAAGAAGAGGTTTTCAACCAAGAAACTTTCCAGAATTACACCGGATGCCACGTGACCGAATTGGTCGAATCTCCGTGCAGAAGTCTACACTGGGGAGGGAAATGGGATCCCTTTCGTCGGGTAACTATTCGATTTCGTTTTTGAAAAGAATGGCGGGGAGATTTTAATACATCGCTGCATTAAAATCTGCCCGGTCTCAGGGATTTTGTTGTTTCTGCCAAAGCCAGTCCGGTCGACAAGTAAGAGGAAAACAGGATTGTGGTCGAATCGATTCGTCTAGCACCCATTGTTTACGATATAACAGAGTCTGGTAAGTTTTTTTTCTTTTTTGAGTCTCCGCTTCTCGGGCACTAAGAAGGCGCTTCCGTACCCATCGTAGGTTCGGCCAGTGGCCAGGGCTCGACGTATCCGAGAAACGTTATCGAGGAATTGCTGGCCAGATTTCGATCCCGGATCCCCCGGTGTTAAACCGACACCTTCGTCGCTTCGTAATTCGAATCTAACAGATTGTCCTAAACGCGCGCATTGTGGCGGACAACGACGTATAACTACTACACCCCGAATCGGGCCGCCATCTTCCCAGCGAATTGCCACCACCCTTAAAGGCAGACGGCCGCGCACCCGCGGGAAATATCTAATACAGATACGATTGTTGGTCGCGTAAATAGGCCTACGCGATTTTCGCGACTAATTTGCGGAATTAATAAATGAAAAAAAAAGCCGCTAGATCCTTTATCTCTATAAAGACAAACGTGCGGAGCAAATAGATTGTGTACAAGGTATGTGAGTTTTTTAGATAGACGAAAGAAAAATCAAAATGAACGTTCTCTCTCATTCTTTAGCATTATTTTAGTCTACTAACAAAACAAAGTAAGTTTATTGCAATAATTTTTTAATATATAAATACCTATTCAATATCTCGCGCGTTTTTCTTAATTTCTTACACGGGGTCCATACTCCAGCACCTGGTGACTGGTAACTCGGCTGTACTTTTTCCCATTATTTTTATAAGGTTTTCTCGTTAGCAGAAATTTGGGAATTCAAATTATGGATGGACGACGGCCGGACGATCTACCGCTCCGGGCGACCCGGGCTCGAATCCGGTCGGGTCGATATATCCCCCAAAATTTTTCGGGGGTGGTCCGTCCGGATACCGTCCCTCCCCACCCGGCCGCCGAACCCATATTGTATAATGTATATTATCGTGGGCCCGGCCGAACCCGTAACGAGCCCGCTAAAAGAGACTCTCCTAGTGTCCGCGGGGTGGAAAGAGTTAAAAAAAAAAAATTATGGCCGGATAGTGGATAGAATAAGAAAGCTAAGCGATGCGGTAGATTAGCGCAGCTATTGGCGGAAACTTTAATGTATTCCAAAAGAGATGGCCAAGAAATACACTCGGTGTCGGTCACCAGGCCCTTGTAAAAACTAAACAAATAGCAGAAAGATTGCTTAATCTCCAATACGTGGTTACCATTTATGCGAAGAAGCGGACCGGCGGGATATACTTTGCGTATTCCGGAGTAAAGACATCCAAGAAAAGCGTCGATTTGTCAGCCAAGAGACGAAGAAAAGGAAAGGAGGCGCCGGGAAGCCAACTTTAGAAAAGATTTGGTGTAGAATGCCATTTGAAAGAATTTGCCGCCCGATGTACTTTACACAAGCTAACATTCGGCTTTAACAGACATTCTTATCCAAATTATCCCGTTCAATTTTATTTCTCCGCTTAAGGTCGTTTTAAGAAAATTCGTTTTTTTTGTTTCACCTAATAACCGCCGCATCCTACTTTAGAGCTAGTAGCGTGGCCAGGTAAGACTCCGCTAGCGCCGAAACTGGATGACAGTCGTTAAGTAAAGCCAAGAGATCCAAAAGGGACCCGACAGTGGCCGAGCGGTCTTCGTTCCCCAACACTGGCACTTCGGTGGTGGATTCGCGCCTGGCCAGGTGGAGTTTTCCGGGTTTCCTCCACGTCCGTAACGCCGGATAATCGGATAACGCCCGGACGGCGTTATCCGATTATCCGGCTAATCGGACGCACGCGTCCATATTCTGGTAACAAAAGCGCATTTCGAAGAAGCAAATGGCGCGATAATAATATAAAAAAAGAAAGGCACCCTTACCTAAAATAGCTATTAATCCTTTGAAAATATCATTTAAAAATATTAAACTACAATAATTTTAAATAAATGAAGCGTATGGAAGTAAATAGGTGGCATAATTCGATTCAGGTATTTAGTGACGTCTCTAGGCCAACCGGAAATTCGTAGAGCCGTCTATCTCGATATTTACGCCAGAACGGAGACGTCCGCGGGTTCCACCGTCTGGAGGAGAGTGATCGACGGACAACTGTCAGTGGGAAGCCGAACCACTCGGAGAAAGGAGAAATCGGTAATCCTCCTCTTTCTTCATTCTTCTCGTCTTTCTTCCTTAACAAAATTCCCGTTTTCAGTTGACCGTCGAATATTTTCCTCCCTCCCCGCCAGAAGACGCGCTCCGCCTCGATAACCGTCGATTGCTGATACCCGCTCCCAGCCCCGAACTGGGCGCAGAAGATATACCTCCGCTTTTCCAGGTATCTTTTTCAGGTATTTATCTTATCGTGTCCGAATTCAAATGATTTTTCCCACGGTCGTTGCAGGATGGTGCCGACGACTATTTGCTGGTGCCCGAATCCTCTCTAGACGAATCGGGAACCTCCTGCGACAAAATTGGCGTTTCGTACGAAGCCTTCTACCGGCAGAAGAACAAATGCCTGAAAGCCCGAGGATCGCGAGTGTCTCTCTCTTCTTACGCTTTATTCTAATTTATCCTTTCTAACCTCTTCTTTCCCATTAGATGTCTGAAGAATCAACCGTTGGACCTGTGGACTCGAGACAGGGTGAGTATTTTCGCTTATCTTTCCAACCACCGCAAATTCTATGGTACCGACGGAAATTCCGCAGGCCAAACTGCGCGCCGGACTGAAGGGCGATTATCTTCTGCGCTTCTACGCCCAACCTTCGCGCCGGCCCCTCCTGGTGGACGGAGCCCGCCGACGTCACTGGTTGGCCCTGGAAATGTCTGGAAATTCTTCCGCTCGTCTGCGTCTAGAGATGAACGCCGCCAACGTCAGCGTCCTGTCTCCGGGGTGAGTTCTCTTGCCGGTTTTTCTTTAGGATTTTCTGCATGGCTGACCGTTGCTCCTTTAGCCGTCGGGCCCAAATATCGTTCGTCGTCACCAAATACTTTGGAAGAGTGCCGATTATCGTCGCGCTGGTCACCAACACGGGTCTGGCTCCGGCCTCTTTCTCCGTATCCGCGACTGACTGTTCGTCCCGTACCTCCAGCGTCTCGGTCTCTCCCCAATCCTCCAGAAGCGTCGTCCTGGACCTTTCTCTCGACTCGGCCCGGATCTCGGAATTCTCTTGTTCGGGTAAGTCCCTTCGGTCGCAGTTTCGAAACCGACCAAAAAGATTCCATGACCAATCTTTTCCTAGTGGAAGTGAGGTCGGTCCGAAGTGGACGGACGGTGGCCTCCAGAGAAGCGCTCTTCCGAAGAGGACGTTACTGTTCTTGCTATCAGTATTGTCGATGTTCGGTGAGTTTTTCGTTTTCTCCCGCCTTTCGGTGGCTCTTCGGCTGCTTTTTTATTGGCTTTTTCTCTTCAGTGCGGTGACGACGGCTTTCGGTGTCGTTCCATCTCCCAGAAAGCGTTCGCTTCTTCCGGTTTTCGGGGTTCGCTTCCGGTGACGGCTGGTCGTCCGACGCCCCACTTCGCTATTAGACTGAGAATGGCGTCGGCGGTAATCGTCGTCTTCCTGGTTCTAGGTAAGTTAGTTTTAGTTTTTGTAACTCTTTTCCCCTAGTTCTTCTCTTCTCCTCTGTCTTTTCAGGATTAGCCAAGGAAATTGTTAGGCTGACCCTGTGGCCGGCAGCCGGACACTTCGGCATAAAGAGCTGTCTATTTGGCAGGAGGAAGATCGCCCGTTACTGGGAACCGGAGCTAAGGGAAGCCAGAGTAGTGTTCGAAGACGGACATCCCGTTCACCCGGACACGTAAAACGTCGCTTCTTCTTACTTTCGACGATGATATAAAAGTGTAACATCGTGTTTTATTTTCAGGAGAGAACGGGTTCGAACGATAAGCTACCGAGCGGAGTCGGCGCTGAACCTGCTCTTCTTCTTCGTTTGGCCATTTCTATTGTTGCATTCCATCTACGTTACGGTGGTGGGATGGAGGAGGGACCGAAAAGTAAACGATTCGATAAACGGCAATTCCGTGTCCTGTAAATCGACTGAACCGACTTTAATTTCAGGCTTATTCGGAGGAACGACCAGAATACAGAGAGGAGAAACTCTATTTACGCCAGAGATTTTCGGACGGAGAAAAACTGGCCAATTCTCTTTCCATGCGTAGTTACGTGGAGGCCAAAGCGCGAGTGGAAAGAATGGCGAAAGAACTTTCGACTTCCATTCGATAATGGCTGGCTTAAGAGAATAAATCCGAGTTTTCGTTCCCTTTAAAATTTTCTTGGCTCTTCCGTCATTTGGCAACGTTAAAATATCGCAAATGAAAATAGAGAAGAATTTTACGGTCACCTTACGTTGTTTACCACCCTGGCATCTTAATTACTAATACAGGTATACCTGGCCTTACGTCGGTAATTGGTTCCGGGAGAGGCGACCTAAGTCGAATCTACTCGTCGCTAGGCTAAACCGTAAATTACCATTCCCGGTTCTGCATTTTATTTATTAGTGCATTTTTAATAATATATGGTTAATAAGGATCTATTTTAAGCTTACAAATAAATTTTAGTTTTTAATAGAGTACAGAAAAAATTAATCTAAATTTACCAATGCGTGCGCTGTAAATACAGTACATACTTGTATATATTGCCGCGGCTTGCTCTTCCCACCGTGTCATTCGTGGGGTAGAGGTTAGCGGCTCGGCCTATCGAGCAGAGGTCGCCGGTTCAACCCTCACTGATGCAAGTTTTTTTTTGTGTGGGTAAGTTCTCCCGGTCTGAGAACTTATGTAAATACCAACCAATTACCACGTCTCTGTAGGATATAACAGCCAGCTGTCAGGCTGAGAGGGCTCCTTGTTCTCCTACTGCAAGCTGCAGTTGTACATTGTCTGAGTTAATAAATTCCTTTGTGTTTCTAACGACTGATTGCCGTTTGTTCCCGCGACAATATTTTAATAGGATTTTATGCGCTTTAAACGTTTTTCTGGTGATATTACGACTCGGATATTTGTAGCGGACGGACGTAAAGTCGAATAAAATGACTTAAACTTGATTTTTATTTTTCCGTCTACTTTTTTGACAAACGACGTAAGTCGAGGTATACCCGTATATGTCGGTCTACCTTTTTAGGGATCCGGCAATCTCGGACAACGATCGATCGAGTTTAAAGCCCGAAGTTGTTATAGACGCGCTGTTGCCAAACAACATATTGGCGCCTATTCGTCCAATGTTCTGTACGTAGCCGGGACGAATATTTGTCCGCTTCGATGCGTTCGAGTGGGAAAACTGCGAACATTCGGGTAGATTTGGCTAATCCCGAACATTTGCCGCATTGGTAAATGTCGCGCGCCCGACTGAATGAAAATGATGTTTTATCCATTTGGCCGTTCTGTCCAGAAAAATTTTATTTCCCGTAGAAAAAAGTTATTTGCTTTTTAGAAAAGTTTAACTAATACGTGCAGTTTGCCAGGGATAAGAAAGTTGCTAAATGAGGGCAGTTTCCAATATAAACGAAATTTAATTCTTTTCTACAGGGAATTAAATAAGTACAGCTATAAAATTTATTAAACTTCAACTTTATTCCGTTGTTACTTTTATAATAAAACTAGCTGACCCCGTCACGCCTTGTTGTGGCTCAAAATATATCTGTTATAAATGTATAACACTTCCCCCGTGGGGGGAATTTTTCGAAAAATCCCTTCATAGTGTACATTCTCTCCACGTACCCTATTAAAACGCCATCAAAAACGCAAAAAACCGCATCTAAAATAGTATAAACAGAAGCGGAGTTCTTCACCGTAAGCCTTAATCCCGTCCATCTCTCTCCCAGTGGGGGAAATTCCGACACGTATATAAAAACACGTGCGTATTCGAATGCGGCGTTGTGTGAAAATTTCAAAGGAATCGGTAGGAACAAACGAACGTTACATTTTTATTTATATAGATAGATAGATGATGATCCGCTTTAGTTCATCCTCACAGAAAAGCAAACTCGCGGAGTTAGCGCCATCTGTTAAACATAAAAGCCTTAATCCTAGATGATATCTTTTAATTTATACGAATGTTAATGGAATAATATACAGCCTATGTCCACCCCGAAGTTCCATTCTAAATATTGGTGAAAGAATTTTTGAAATCGGATGAGTACTTTCGGAGATTACCTGCTGCATCCAAACTTACAAACTTTACCTCTTTATAATATTAGTAGTCTATTAATTATTAAGCAACACAATTATTTGTTAGAATACGCAATATTAATTGCAATTAAAACTTTCAAAGTTTAAAGTATGTTTTTTAGTTTAAAGAGTGAGTAAAATACAACGTTAAATTTATGTAATAGGCACACTTGTTTTTTAATTACGAAAATAGTTTTCGAGTAATTTATTTCCTTAAATGCGGTTAACGCGTCACAATACTTACCGTTAAAAGCATGGAGAACTTCTAAAACGTTATTGTGGAAAGTAAGATTTCGAAAACATCGCGTGTCTGCGGTATACAGTATTTAATTTTCACCGTATTTCTGATATTTTCTCCATTGGTTGATGTTAATCTCGATGAATCTTTCGCACCCCGCGGATGGATTCCTCTCTATTATCTTTTCGCCTATGATTATCGGTTTGGCATTTTAAGTAACGAGGCGCTTTCGTATGTTTCTGTATGACGTCGATTAAAGTTGTGCCGAATAATTGAACCTCGGAAGATCTCGAGACAGCGCCTCACGCTCCTCATCCCGACTAACTAAATCATTCGGGGGTTCGTTACTGGTATTCGATTCTCTCCACTTTTTCGTAACCGGTAAATACGGTAGTCGTACGATAAGGAATTTTAACGTTTCCAAACGTGTTATATCATCAATTTTATTGTTCTATCGGATAATCAGTAAATACAGTATATATACTAGTCGCACCAATTTCACTCGGCAGAAATACAGTAGGTGGCCTAGCTAAAAAGATGTAACCAATCCGCTATCGTTAGAGGCAAACAATATAAAAACAACAAAGTTCCTGCCTTGTCCCCTAGATACGTGTGATCCGCACTGTTTGTGTGTATATATTCATTTTTAAGTATGTAGTTTCTCGTCTATGTTCAATAAAACTTGGTTACGATTCTGTAAGAAATCTTTTGACCGTTTATTAGAAAATGCAAGGTTTTACCAAATCTCGACAAATACCATAGTGTACCTTATAAATCTTCCTTGGTATTTTGTCGAAAGATTGAATGTGTATCCTTAATCACACATTCGATCGCCTTGGTAAGTGAAATCCAAGTATCTCAAATAGTAAGAATTAGTAGCGAAGTAGGCGCACATTTTGGGGTTTACGAGTTACGTCATTTGGCCATATTAATTCTTTATTTAACACGAAATACGTAAAGTAGCTTCGATCTAGCGCCCACCCGAATGTTACTTTAATTCGAATTCATCCGATTTTATCGTCTTAACGCTCGATATATATATATTAACTAATAACTGTTTATCACGCAGTAGTGTGGTCCGGGAACCGATTGGTAGCCGTTAAAACACCAAAATGGTCGAACGACACAGTAAAGAAAATACGAAATAACTGGTTTATTTAATATAATCAGCGTCCATGGCCGCTCCGTGTTATTTTTCTATCGGTCTTTTTACCACGATAAATTCAATTTGGGCAGCGAAGAGCCTCCGGAAATAATTGCAATCACGCGCCAATCGATCAATAAATTAGAACACTTCCGGCGGCCACCAGCCATCTTCTAGGTCTTGACGAAAGAGACGATTTTACAAAAGTGAAATTTTAATAACGATTGGTGGACGTCGGACATTTCGGCTACGCGTACAAAATTCTCTCGTGCTATTTTTCTCTACGTCGATATCCATGAAAAGTACGAAAAATCGCGCGGCGCGTCGCATCCGATCTCCTCCCGTTAAAAATTCAATGGTCGATTCTAACGAGTCTTTTATCGTTTCGTCGGAAACGAACGGGGAAAGGGGGAGGAGAACGACGACACGTCGCGGCAAGAAGGGATGCATTTGTCTTATGTACAGTGTGTGTCGGTCGGTGCATTTATTGTTCGTCGATGAGAGGAGTGCTGTCTGCTGCGGGCGTCGACTCGATCATGGGACTGGGAGACACGTTGGTGTTACGCGCATGGCGCGCCCTGGGCATTCTGGTCTCTTCCCTCCTGTTCTTGGCCCACTGTTCCGCCATCCTCTTCCAGTCGGCGGCCGATGGATTAGACGGTAACCTGTCGCCAAGGAAATTCGTTCTTAATCCGACCCGTTGCTTTCCCGTAATGAAAAAAAAGAAGAAATAAAACTTACTTGTTGGGTCCTCCGGGGGTGGAAGCGCCGTGGTGAGAAGGAGTCTGCGCCCTGGGCGTCTGTGCCGCTCTGTTCCAGTTGTTCTGGGGCGTCTGCGGATATCTGGGAGTGGTCACCGAGTGAGCGGGAGTGGTGGCCGCGTGGTAAGAAGGCGTCACCATGGGCGTGGCTATGGGTTGAGATGGAGTGTAAGGCTGCCAAAAGTGCAAAGGACCGGTTAGACGACGGAGGAGTCGAAAAAACAACGAAGACGTACTCGGTGGGCGCTTACCTGGAAGTTGAAACCGCTTCCGCTGTAGCCGGCACTGTTGAAATTATTAGAAGACTGGAAGCCGGGAGTCTGACCCGCAACTTGAGATAGCGTGTTGAACACGTGACTGGGAAGATTAGCAGCGGCTCTCTGAATAGCTTGAGGATCCACGTCTGTCGGGAAAATCATCCAACATGTTAAAATAAATACAGTAGTACGGTTTATTCAATCTTATCCTTTTGTGACAACTTAATATGTGTTTTCATTTGTAGAGGAGTTTGGCCAGAATTTCATATTTTTTCACTAGTCTTTTTGATATCCTAGAGCAAAATGGTGCTCTACAGTCGGGGCCTAGGGCTTACAGTCGCGGCCCCATTTTTTGTTAGATCTTTAAAATTCATTTTTAACAACATCAAAGTCAGAGTTGAAATATATTTACTTATGAAATGGTGTTGAATGACAAACCTTATATCTTGTATAAAAAAACATAAGAAATAAAGAAATATTTACATTGATTAATTATTGACCGATTACATTAATTAATATTAACTATTTTTACTATAAGTGCTCATTGTTAATGAAAAAGTATTAAAAATTTATGATGATGATTCAATTTTTGTGGGTGTTCTTGACATTTGGGGGCTCGGGGCTTAAGCCCTATTAGTCCTTATGTACATCTGTCCCCGTCCATAGTAAAGCTCTACGTGTTTAATGTTAGAAGTGCCAAATTTCACCCTTATTATCTGCACGACCAACAAACCGATCTGGATGAAATTTAAAATAATCAGTTTTTGTGGCGAGTACTATGGATGTCTTAAATTTTGAATAAATTTGTTGGATCGTTTCGGACTTATGCCGTCGGCATTTTGTCGCCTAGATTTACAACTGGGAGAATAGCAACGCCGAGGAGCTACCGAACGGTCCGGGAAGAGTCTGGATATATTTAACGGCTCTTTGGAGAGTCGACCGCTTCCCGTTTGCCCTTTTGAAGGTTTTATTTTAAAATATTGAGTATTCATAAAATAATACCAATAATATTCCAAAATTTAATGTTATCGCATGACTGTAAAGTGAATATAGAATTACCACAAAAACAAATCTATTATGAAATTATTGATGACTGAAAAATACCAGAAACAGAGTTGACAGTAAGATTCAACAAGTGAATAAAGTGCACATTACACAGTCTACAAATAGAGGAAGTTTTGGATGAAGCAATGTCACCGTGATAATAAAATGGAAAAATATCAGCACAGAAAAAGACTTAGTACTTTAAAGTCATTGCAGGTATAATAATTTGGCTGAACATTACAGCACCTTTGAGCAATATTAATACAGATACTTTAAAGTAGAAAGTAAAGCTCAAAGCCTTTGTGATGATGCTTATTTTTCTGATTTATTGTGAAGCAATCTCATAGTGATTTATCACTGTGAGATTGCTTCGTTGAAAACTTCTTGAAAAGTAGTGTGTGTAATGTGCACTTTATTATATTGTTGAGTCT
Organism: Centruroides sculpturatus; assembly: GCF_000671375.1. Lineage (NCBI taxonomy): Eukaryota > Metazoa > Arthropoda > Arachnida > Scorpiones > Buthidae > Centruroides > Centruroides sculpturatus. The sequence goes on along the minus strand of NW_019385642.1, from coordinate 184,855 downwards.
TATCCATCAAATCTAGTTCTGCCACAATTTTCAAAAGTTTTCTTTATTTAGATGTTTTCACTGAGCTTTACTTTTGAACCTGATTCTACCAGTTTTTTTTTTATGGGATTTGAATGTGAATTTATGTAACAATGCACAAAAAATTTATTTAAAACTTTAGTCAGACACTCCAGTTTGAAACTAAACTAGTGTCTGCCAAAACATAAAGAAAAATATTACCTAAGACATTTGATAATTAATAAATATTTCAACAGGACAGTTTAATTTAAGAGTATTGGAAAAGGGTGGGATATTGTTTCTTAACACGAAATAACTTCTTGCTAGATTATGTATACTGGTAAAATTTCATTTATAATATATTTTAATAACTATTTGCTATCAATTTCATAACTGATTATTATTTTTATTAAAAAAAATTATTCTGAGATAACCTAATATCTGCCAAAAGAGCAATAACTATTAACTAATTTAAATTAAATTGGTTGATGCAATTTAACCCAATTGACAGATTGTATCTTCATATTTGAAGTTTAGACTATTCACAAAAATGTAACAGATTGTATCTTGTTAATTTTTAATGTGAAAACAATATGAAGCCTAAACAGATGTTCATTTGGATACTAATTGCCATTTGTTTATTTTTTCATTTTATAATTTCTTTAAATATTAGAAATAAACTACAGTAGAGCGTCATTTATCCGAAAGAATTCCAGTTGGCAAATTTAAATTTTCGCTGATGCCGTGGCACTGCAATCTTTGGCTATGTCTTGGGCTGCTTAAATATTTTACGTTTCTGATACTAAATTAACTTCTGAAGTATAATTTTTTATTGTTTTTATATTTTTCAATATATTTATTTTGTTTGTACAAAATAAAGAAATAATTTTTAACGATACAATAGCCACGATTATTATTTTAAAAAGTTTACGTTAGGGCTTAACATCGACGAAAATTCGACGCAAAGCGACACGCAACGGAGAAAAATTTCAGGATGAGATAGGTTAATATATTTTTTCATACGTAATCGGTTATCCGAAAAATAAGTTATCCGAACGACCCGAGTCCCCAATTGATTCGGATAAACGACGTTCTACTGTATAATTAATTAGAGAGAAAAATACATAATAAATACTTACTAGCAACATTAATACTCGGGGTGGTCCCGATGTAGGACGACTGACCGAGAGGAGTACGGGCAGTCATGGCACCGGGAGTGGTCGCCACCGGGTCTCTGAAGTGTTCTTTGAACCAACGGAAGAGAGAATTTATCGAATGGAAAACTTGCTGTCTGTATCTAAACCCCTCGGCTGTAACTTTAATATATTCGTGTCTAACCTATAAAATAAATTATCCAATTTACAGTAAAATGGTAATATACATGATTTGATAAAATGTTAGAAAGGTAATTAAAATTTAATATAGTATTTCAACATTAAATAATTCTGTTTTATGAATATATTTCATAAACCATAAAATTCCTTCTTAAAATTTGATTATAAACATTAAAGTAAATTTATATCAAGACTGTTCAGGCTTCTTTCATTTCTAGGAAAAGAAAAATTATCAAGTATTCATTAAGGTTTTTATTCTAACACCTAAAATAATTTATAATAATAATTCTCTTCCAGATTTTCATCAAGCCTCTCTTAATTTAAAATAAGATAATTATTTCATAAGCCAATGTTGATCACATTTAATACTTGATTTTTAAATGCTATGCAATAAATCATGCTTTTGTGTGACACATTATTGTTTACCCAAAATATTGTTGAATCATAGGTAAACTAGAGACCAAAGTATAGAACAGCATTCTGAAAAACTTTCCTTTTTACATTTTTTATTATAATTATTACTTTAAGATTTCTCACAAAAACATCATGCCCAAACAATATTAATATCAGAATTAGCTTAATGTCTTTAGGATATGGGTTATTTTACTTTTTGTATCTAGAAAAACCAAAGATTTCAGTTTCATTTTGTATAATTCACATAAAATTATAGAAAATAGATGTAATTTCATGTAAATTATATATTTTAGTACAATATAATAAAAACATTTATAATTTCATTTTAGGATAAGAATTTATCCAGGTGTTTGTTCTAAACTATAATTCTAAAATAATATTTACTATGTATTATTTTTAATGAAATGTATTATTAAACTATCCCAAAATTTTGGATTTTATGAACTTTGCAAATCCATGAGATCCAAGCATTCCATAAATAAAATAATGCATTCATAAAATATTTTCAATGCATATTAAAACAATTCATACCTTATTACGAGGAAGATAAGAAAGTACAAAAGTTCCAGGATGGACTTTGCAGGCAGAAACAAAATAATGAATTTTGGAAGGTGCTTTTTTCTTCTCTTCGAGCAATAATTCTTCTAGTGCTTCTCGCTTCCCGCCTTTTGCATCTCTAAAATACTTGAAATTTATGAGATCTCTCGCATGTAAAGCCATTGGTTGAACATATCGTGCAATAATTTCATCCAGATCTTCAAATTCCTAAGGATTCATAAGATTATAATCTACTGAAAATTGCAATCAATACAAGCAAGACTTACATACTATTCAAATTTAAAAAATTATAAATCACTTAAATTATTTTTAGTTGGTGAATAAGCAATGTTTTACTTTTAGGCAGAGAAATAAGTCCAGACCAAAATCTGCACAAAATGCATAACAAATATAGTTCTTTTATAGAGGTGGAGCATTAGCAAAGCCTCTTCTATGTTGCTTACAGAATTGAGTTCGTTCTCAGAATTTGATTGGTCAATTTTGATTAAATTTTGTCATTTTATATAATATGAAATGAGAAAATTAAAAATGTAATAAAATGCAGAACCCATGGTTTCATTTTCAAAATACAGTGGGGCCAAGTGACAATGTCCAAGGTTGCTAGTACAAGTACATGCAATTTTTAAAAATTATTTTATGCCAGCAGTGATGTCAGTGCCAAAGTAGCGGCAAGAGATCATCATAGATGGCCTCTTCCAAAACATTATTATTGACATGCTAGTGCTTCAACTCAATTCTTAGTTCATGTTCAGACAAAACAAACTGTGCCAAGTTTACTGCTACATATGTGTTTTATGTAGAACAGTAAATAAAAACACAACAACTAAATTTATTAGATTTAATAAACAAAACTATTTTTTTTTTATCTTTAATTACCTCATTGTTTATCCAAAGAGACTGTCCCAAGCTAAATGCATTCTCTTTACCTTCTTCACGAACATCTATGTGTTGATTAATACCATCATGTACTTTCCAAGTTACAGTCAAATGATCTGCACCCTAATAAAAAAAATTTGAATATTGAATAATATCAAATATCTTAAACTATAATGAATTATACAGACTAGATTTGAAAACCATGTTATTTATAATAAATCTGAAAATATTACATAATTTTATAATTGACTGTCACACATGAATTTGAAGCAGTAAAAGAATATATCAACTTCTTCAACAAATAATTTAACTTTTACAGTATAATCATTTATTTCTAGATCGTAATTAATATTGTAATTACAGTTTACTTTCTGATTATTAATTAATATTTGCAAACTATATATTTTTATATACAGAATACAATCATATTTTCAAACTGTTGAATATTCCTTCAACAATATAAATATTTATCTTGTGTAAAGGTTACTCATTACCGGGTACTGGTAACAATGTAACCTTTACACGTAACCAAAAATACGGTCAAAAACGTTTGTTGTTTTTTCAATTAAATATTTTACTGGTCACTTAAAGATTTTTTGTGAGTCTATTATAAATATTTGTATTTTTTTTAATAGTTAAATAATAATGAAAAATTTCTTAAACTGCTGAAAGTTATATAAATAGACTGTTGTATACAATTTTAAAATAATGATTTTATTACAACAAAAATAATATAATTAATTAATTATCCAATATATCTACAGTAGAATCTCATTTTAACAGATTGCAAAACAATTGTGAGAGATTCTGGACACACCCCCCCAATTAATTGAAAATCGATGTCAAATACATAAATTTTTAGAAATAATATTTCTGATTTTAAATGAAAAGTTTTAATGTTAAAAGCGAAGAAAACTGGTAAAACTGACTTCCTTCTCAACGGAAGTTCAACATCCTTTTTGTTTTCCCTTATCTTCACAAATTTGAGTCACATGCAGTCCAATTACCCCTCTTTAAACCCCCACTCTTCCTAAGTACGTGGGAATAATACAATTCTCTCATTGGAGAAAATCATCAAAAAAGGGGATTCTTTAGTATCGTTCGAGGAATACACCAAAAGATCCCAAAGAGGACAGACGTATTCCATATTGTCTCCTTAAGGCCAACGCCCTTAGTTACGAGTACACCACGAAATTCCATAGTAGAAGGACGTATTCCATATAAGCTCCCTACAGCCAACGCCCATATTCGACTCCCATAGTTCATACAAAGTTAGTTATTAAGTTACTAAATACAAGAAGGAAATGTTTATTGATGTGCTGTTAAAGAACTAATCAAGATAAGAACATTTGTATTAACCAAAAATATAGAAGAAGATAAACATATTTTGAGGTAGTATGGTTTAAATTGAAGTTGTCATCTCTCTCATATAAAGATATATTTGAAGGTCCACTTTGTATAATTTTCTTGTTTATTAAATATTTGTTTTTAATGTTAAAGGAATGTCTCTTACAATATCTGAATCAAAACTATCTTATCATCTCCTTAACTATTCAATACACGTGTTAATCCGCGGGTTACAAAACTGATTAACTGGTGTCAAGGATCCTGATGAGATCTAGAATTTACTCTCTAGATCTTTTTTTAAACATTATAAAAAACCCTCCTTAAAAGTAGTGAGCCAATCTAATGATTGTGTGTCAGTAAGTGACATAGGTCAAATTCTATGCCCTTGGCATCTCACAATTGTTCGGAATAACAAATTTTTTTTCTAGCCCCATCTATTTCTAAACTATGCTTTTTTTCAACATTTAGTTAATATGTAGATGTTTCCAGGAATTTATAGAGCACTTATTATATCTAGGTTATGAACAGGACAGTACAATTGACAAATTGTACCAAGAGAGCATGCTGATAAGATTGAGAAGAAGCCATCTAGTGAACATTCTGATGTTGGTCAAAGTGTAGTGCCAAAATTTAGCAAACCATCAAGTCTTTCCAAGTCATGAAGACCTTCCTGACAAGTTTTGGCATAAACAAACAGGATGTAAAGTACATGACATTGCTAATATCAAGCAGTTGTATTCAGTAGGCAGAAAAGCAACATCAAAACAAACAAAGATGGATGAGTTTTTTAACCAATTGTGAAGTCAAGTGAAGTGCTAATGAGCATCTCCTTTTATGCTTACAATACATACAGTTTCTGTCAGCTTTGTCATACATATATACAGCATACTGTACAATCTTGTAATATATATATTTCTATAGAATAAAGAAGAGCAATCCAAAGAAACAGAATAATTTCATGTACAGAAGGTTAAATAATGGATATTTTCCTGAGTGTGCAGGATATCTGTTATCCGTGATATAACAGATTCTTAGAACAATAGACGATTTTCAGTGGCCTGAGCAATCCACTGAAATGAAATTCTACTGTATATATATTTTTTCAACAAAATAACAATATTTGACAATTATTTTATATTTTATTAGTTTCTTTAATTAAAAAATCATAAAATCTTATATATTATAATGGAATCATTCTAAATCTTACTTTACTGCTAGGTCTTATAATAACTTCTCCTTGTTCCATATTTGCTAGAATCTTCTCTGCTTCTTTAAAACTAATGTTGTGGAATGATGGATGAACAATAACTCTCTTGATGTAAGCTAAATAAAATTATAAGATATATTAAAAATTAAAATATTTTCTAAAAAAACTGATATTAAAAAGGAAATTTGTAATTATGAATAAAGTTTAATTACAAAGAAAAAATTTGAAAAATCAAAATATAAATAATGTGTTTAAGAAATAACAACTTTTTGTTCCAAAATGGCAATCTGATGCCTTTAAGGAACCAATCTGTTATTCTCAGAATTCACAGCAGTTTGTCATTGTAAATTTCCATTATCAAAAGTTTCCAGTGCCTTAATATTGTTAAATTTAAAGTATGTCCTATACTTACAGCAAATAAGTTTGTACGTAGCAATAATTCAAAATTCTTTCAATGTTTGTGTTAAAAACTTGATTATCACAAATATAAGCAGTTTCACTTTGAGACTGATAATTAACTGTTTGCAGCAATATGGTACAAGTTATATACCAAAAGTTAGTATGCTCTCAGTGTCCAACAATTTCCTATTTCCCTGAGATTTCCATGTTTTCTAGGATGAAAACCTGCATTTTTCCATGACTAACTGAAAACAACTCAATGCATAAATTAAAAACAGTTCACAATTTATTTGATGTTACCAAAATGAAACTCACAGTTCAATTCCCTTTATTATAAAATTTGATTATTTTTTTTTTTCATTTTGATTAATCAATTCATATACTGTTGCATCAAAATGTGCAGAAGATTATATATCACATGCAAGTTCAACATGACAATTTTTTTAAAATATGGAAATTCTAACTGATACTGTCAACCTCATAATATAAACCCAATACAATTTTTCCAAATTATGCAATTCACAATGAGTAAATATCACAAAATAATAATACTCTTTATTAATTACAGAATAAAATAAACCTCTTTTGCAGTTCTTCCAAATGTGTATTAATGTCCCCAATCTCCTTATTAGCTTCTGCAAGAAATCATCATCGTCTTTAGCTCTTTCACCATTTCGGCAACCATCAACTTCTCACTCCACTCTTTCCCTTGCTTTATTTCTTCCTGTTTACAAGCTATCATAGCTTCCTTATATCTCTGGGCTGCAATTCAAGTTGCATAGATGAATTATTTTGATATACAGTGGGTGATCGGTTAACGAACATAATCCGTTCCAAGACTTTGTTCGCTATCCAAATTGTTCGTTAACCGATTATCGATTTACCACAGGTTTCTATTGTAATTTGATTAATTCGTTCTGGAGACCCCCAAAAAATAAAAAATATATACTTTCTTACTATGTTTATTCATGTGTAATAATAAAACTACATATATACACTAATAAAAATACATATATTGCATTTTTATTAGTCATGATTTTTCCGTTTGTGGGGGTTAAAGAATCTGTCCAATGTCGATTACTTTTCTGTCTTCTTCACAATTTTTCAGAAGATCTTTCAGAACACTTCTTCAAAAGATCTTTAATAGCAGATATCGGCATAAATCTGCATTTTCAGAAGAAAACATAAAAGAATTGTTTCTGTCAGAAATATAAAAGGCTGGAATTACAAGGGAGAGTTTCAAAGTTCGGGGGGATGTTATCCGATCAGTATATACTGGGTAGAACGTCAATGTCGACATCTCCCGCGCTCAGAAAAGTTTCGAATTGTTGCCTGAAGAGAAAGGAAGACCAATCGGTATTCGTTATTTTACGTCACTTCTTCTTGTGTTGGTTCAGTGAAGTGTTTGTTGTCTGATCATAAAAATCTTTCGCTAAAGTGTTCGTTATCCAATTTGTTCGTTAACCGATCACCCACTGTATTCAATTTTCCCAATCCACTTGCTGACATGACTACATCATGTAATTTCCTGTAAGTTACAAATGTCTCTTCTTTTTGGTTTCCATTAAGCATACTTTGTTGGTAAAAAATCCACATTCCATATGAACATTACCATGGGACATTATTAAAATCATTTTCACAAATGATCCAAATTCTTTTACTTCACCATATTGATGTAACAGACTAAGCCAGAAAGAATCAAACTTGTCATGCTGTCTGAAATAGTGTATAACCATAATCACGATTTCCTGGAGATGATAAAATATCTTTTTATTGCTTAGCAATTTTAATCAGCTTTAGAATCATTTACCAAGTTATCAGCCAGAAGAGTTTCTAATGTAATATCTAGCAGTTTTGTGCTTTCTATTCCTGGCATAAGCTGAATTTACGCATGACCATATCTTGGTCAATTTGCATTTCAGTGGCAACTTTCCAACTATTTAGTGGTTACTGCTCATAAGGAGTTTACACAGCCTTTTCAAATTTCTAATATCATTCTATCAGTTACTCCCTTCATTCTAACTTTTCTAATTTTCCAATCTTAAGTGGCATATCAAAAGGTCTACTGGTCTACTGTACATACTGTACAGAAATGTATATCAGTAATGGAACTCACAGAATGTTTTAATTTACTATCTGAAATTTACGATCACAAGGTTGGAATAGACTTATTAAGAAAATAGTTAAAAAGGTGGCAGGTATCAAGAAATTACTGACTAAGAAGTGACCATTAATTTCATGTCTATTAAAAGAAATGGAAGCATAGGAATCATTCACCAAAAAACATCTCACATCTCTGCATTAAATAAAGTTTATTTAGCCAGATATTACATATAATTTATATTAACATATTACTAATCAAACTACTGTTTTCATTAAAAAAAAAGTATTATTTGTTATAATGAAACCTATTAATTAATAAAAATTAAAATCTATGTTTATTGTCTTGTATCTGTAAATTAAAAATTTATAGTGTGTAAAGCTTGTTAATTTAAATAGATTTCACTATTAAAATCAGCAAAATCTCAATAGATGGGTGACACTCAAATGAAGTAAAATCAATTAACCATGGTAAAATCTGTTCAGATTACAGTTAATAGGTTTAACAAGCTATAATACTGGAAATAATACTGTCACTTAACATGTTTTACTTCCAAGTTCTTTACTTATACTTTAAATCTAATATGCACATCATTTCTCAGCTTCTCAAAAAGTTGAAAAAGGTGCACATTAAAATAGAATTAATACTGTACAGTAACATCTTTCCAAAAGAGACAAATAAAAAAATTGACTTTTAATTAATATAGTGACCAGTTCCAAACACTGCAATCATAAATTGCAAGCTTTGCTGAAATATAGATGGATTCAACATAGCATTTATTCGATAAGAGCTTTGAAATTGTTGTGATTGGACCACCTCTACAACCTCATTTCCAAAGTAAACCAACTGCTAGCTAGAATTGCCAACTGCTTTTCAGTGAATCCCATGAGACAACATTTAATAATAAGCTATTTACAATTAAAAAAAGCTACATTTTTTTCATATAACAATTTAAAGCCACATAATTCAAATTTTGTATTTTATTAAAACATTGGAGTAAATATTTGTAATTATTATACTTAAATTTAATTAGAATGCATAATGTAATCTTAGATCGTCATTCACATCATGTAACAAAACAATATGCACATTCAAATTGTTTCTGTTGCTCCCTTTCCATTACATAATGCTTTATTCACACTGCAATAATAACATTTTTTTCCTTTTCCAGGTTTAATACCAAATTCCCTGAGATTTCCATGACTTTTCCCTTATCTGATAACTTCCTTGACATTTCCAAGTTTCCAGATCCATTGGACACCCTGGATCTGCAATTGCTTCTAAAGAGAGCAGCAGTGGTTTCTGACAAATTATAATGTGAAGATGACAAGACTTAATTAATTAATGCAAGTGTCAATAGTGAGACACTTGGAAAAAAAAAAGTAAGGAAATAGGAAACCCTTGCCCTGACCAAGGAGACAGTCATGTAGCTTTTGCTTCTGTCCAAGTGCACGTTGTAAAAAATACATATAGGTAATCCCAGTACATAAGTGCTACTTTTTAATGGCTTTCACAAGAGCTTGCTAAGCATTGAACTTTGAGCCAACTAATCTGTTCAGAAAATATATGCTCAGTTTTGGATAAAACTAGTTTCCAAATACACCCTTTCATCTGATACCTCAGCAAACTCCTATGAATTAGACAACTGCTGCATTCATTAATCAATTATTTTGGATAAAACATATAACATGAATACAGGATGATAATTTATATAAAATTTTCTGTTTTTTTCTTTTGATATTAAAAATATTAATTGACTTCTGAACATTTTGATAATTTATTCATCACTTTCATTAAATAATCCAATACTTACTGTAAAAGTAGTTACAAAAACTTATAATGAGATACTTGACCAATTTTACTATTTCTTATAAATATATTGTGAACTGATTTTACTATACATAGTCCACAAACAACGTTTTTTGTTATTCACTTTCATTTCACTATTACATTGTGGTTTTATATAATATTTTTTAATGCATCTTTATTATTATTAGTGTTGCTACAAACCAATTATCAGTTATCATAAACAATTAACCATTTTTCTCATTTTTAAATCTGTTATAAGAACAAACAGAAATAAAAAAATATTGTTTTGTCTCTCTCAAGTGTAACAACAAACTGTAACTCAGTAATTCCTTATATTCTTAATAATCAATTTCAAAAAATTATATTCAATTACACTTAACAACTGTTTAAAAACTACTCTTTATTGTCTATTTATTTAAAAATGATTGATTACTTACTTTGTCTGTTTTGTCTCTTTTGCAACTCCTCTTCTTGTCTTCTATCTTTATCTTCAGAATCATAGTCATAATATAAATCTTTTGTAGGCCTATTTATAGAAATTAAATTTTCATAAATATCTTGAACTGCTTTATACAGTATTTATAATAATCATAAACATATAGTTAACTGATTCTTAATAATTTAATTAATCTGATAAAGTTTGTATCCTTACTGCTTACAGTTTTTTAATAGCTAAAATCAAAGAAATAAAGAGACTAAATATATAAAAATAAATATTTTGAAAATAAGATTGTATTGAAATAATTCTGACATTTATACTTTAACTAAATAGTAATGTATTATTATCTGTCTCTCTCTCAGCAATATTAAATAGGCTGAAAACGTTTGGAATAAAGAAAAAACTTGACAAATAGAAATCAGGTGTGTGTCTTAGTATAGTATAAATAGTAATGATTGAATATTTTATCTTCACAAAACATTAGCAAATAAACTTAAGTGACAAGAATATTTTAAAACACGTTTTCTGAAAAATTATTGTTCAAACTGAAAGTTTTCTAGAATTTCTGTTTAAATTCATTCAAGAAAATATATTAAGGCTAGAAGGAATGCAGTGCATCACACCACTAATATAAACATAATACAACCTGTATAAAATTCCATTTATATTGCAATATAGATTGTATTTCTTTTCATTATGGTTAAATATTTATAAGAACATTTAGAAATCAGTATATGTTATAAAATAGATCATTCTTTAAATTAATCATGTTGATTGGCTATGAATGAGACAAATATATAGGATAAAAAATTTAGAGAATGTAAAAATTGTAATTAAAAAATTACTTTAAAAAATTAAGGTCAGTTTCAAAAGGTAAAAACACAAAATACACTGTTGTTATACTTTTCCAGAATAATAATTTTCATCTCTATAAACAGAAAAGTTATTAGAAAAGTATTTAAATACTACTACTATCAAAACATATGATGCAGATTACAACAAATGTTTAATCATGTATGTAAATACTTCAATTAAATGTTTGAAGCAAGAGAAAAATAAAAATTTTTTATGCTTATTCCTTATACATACACATAAAGAACAAGCATTGTAAAGTATTTTTTGTATGTATGTATGTATGTACGTATGTTTTGTATGTATATGTATAGATCAATAAAGTAACATATTTTATGGATATAATAAATATTAATAACTCCATTTATAACTACTGTATATTTGTATGAAATATTTTTTATCATATGATATTTAATATTGCCTCTAAAACTATCACAATTACTATTTATTCAAATTATCTATATATATAAAAATGAATGTATGTGTGTGTGTCTGTGCTTCATGCATTGCCACACCGTTTATCTGATTGCATTAGCAAGTTGTTTAATACACTCCCGCAAAGATTTCTGGCATAGTACATTTATCTTACGATAGATGGCACACGTGTATACAAGCACTGTGTGTTCTGTGTGTTCGATCGATTTCAAATTGTGAAGACCATTTCCTCCCCTCCAAAAAATATCTCTATACAGTAGAACCTCGATTATCTGACCCCCGATTAACCGACACCTCGGTTAACCGACCGTCCTAGTCGGCAAATTTCAAATGTCCGTTAGTGATGTGGCGCTACAATATTTGGCTATGTCTTGGCTACTTTAATATTGTTTTTACATGTTTTAGCTGGCAACACTGGATCGACCATGAAAGGGAGCCAGTATTTAAACGAGGCTTAATTTTCTAATTTTTAATGATACAATAGCAACGATTATTATTTTAGAAAATTTTTGTTAGGCTTAACATCGAAGAAAATTCAACGCAAAGTAGGTTAATAGCGATATACTAATATACTGATATACTAATTACATGGATTATAATAATATACTATACTAATAATGGATTTTTTCATACTTTTCAGTTATCCGACTTTTCAATTATCTGACCAACCCCAGTCCCCAATTGAGTCGGATAATTGAGGCTCTACTGTATATGCATTTGTGAACTGTTATTTACGATATTTGTAATAATTTTTGTTTAATTAATCACTTTATTTCAACTTTTTTTTGTTAATTAGGTATTCGCTCAAACTTTGTTAAAACCTTAACTGTATCTCAAACAACAACCAAAGTCGTAGGAGGAAATTTGCCTATTTTACCGATCTAGGGATCCCCTTTTCCAAAATTTAATATCGACTCAAATTAATTTAAAAAGACAAATTACAATAAAACGGTTTATTATCTAACTATCAGAAATTTCACAACATGCCAAGGAAGAGAAGAAGGAGCAATTAAATAATCAAAATTATAAAGGATTAAAAATATATATATAAAAATGGGAAATATCGCATTTTTAACAATCTCTGCGAATATGTGGGCTAAATTTAAAGAATCTGTGCTTCTCACATGTACAACTGTATGTGGCCGGCTCACACGTCGGAAAACCTTCTGGTTTATTCGTGTATGCACCAGATGGAAAAACAAAAAATATCGTGTATCCACAAGCACTTCAATAAATAAATAGAACTGAAACGACATTTTGAAATGTTTTCCCAATGAAAATTAATAATAAGTTTCAATAAAAATGATAAAATGTAAATTTAATTTTATCATAACGAGTTTGCTTGAATTTCGTTTCTTCTGAGATCGCAGCAATGCGCGACAGGTAAGCTAGTTTTAAATAAAATGATTTAAAGAGGAAAAAAATTATTATATAGGTATAGAGTTATTGATAAAGGTACAATATAAGAACTAATTACTATATTTTTAAGATGCTATTTATTTTTACAAACCTCCATTCGTTATTTTTATCGGCTAAATCCGAAGAGCGACAAGTTACGTCTACTGCAAATCGTTCAATGTCAATTTTTGTAATTCTACAATGTAATGTCATTCCGATCTAAACAATAAGGGATAGAATAAATTTTAAATGTAAAATTATAAATAAAAATTAATTACAAAAATTGGTAATTTACAACATACCTTAACTCGTTCTTCTGGATCTGTAACTCGCTTATCACTTATCATTTTTGTAGGTATGAAACCTGAAATACCATTGTCTAATCTCACTCTTACTCCCATAGCTTGTCCAGGACAACTTCCAGCATCAAAATGATTCCACACCTGAAAATTTATTAAACTATGATTAATATGAAGTGTTAATTAAACTAATTAAATAAATGTCAAAACCCAAAAGTCGGTTGCAAAATAAAAGCAATTAAACTATCGATTTCCTCTACACAAAAATGAAATAAATAACAAAGTTTTCTCAGTTTCATAAACAATATAAAGTCAATTTACTAAATTTTATTAAATTACTTTTTACTTTTATAGTATATAACTATCATCATCTGGAATACTAAATAAAAATTTATTTTTATACTGCTTTGACTAATGTATTATTTCAAAGTGTTGCAACAAACAATTACAAGACTTCTTCCTTAATAATTCCTATTAAAATTAATTCTGAAGATTCTATTTGCCTTGTGAAGACAGAAATTTTTGTTTTTACTTTATGTTACATATAGTTATTTAGAACTTATTAGCATTATGCTTATAGGAGATGGTCCAAAACCTTCTATACCGGTTTTTATACGTAAGCTGCTTATAAAGCAAGTCTACTGTAAGCTGACAAGGCCAGAAGATTCACTGAAACCAGCAATAAAGAACTTACAACTTTACTTTACTGACTTCATTTTGATTTTGTTAATTAAGTCATTTTTATTACATATTTGCATTTTATCATATTTAATAATATATTGATTTATTAATTATGGCAAAATAAAGTACAAGTGATGTTTTGTCTACAAATGATAGATTTTAATTATTCATATGCAGTAAAATTCCAATTATCTGAATTAATTTGGATCTTGGGTTTGTCCAGATAGTTGAATTTCTTCTTAGGATAGTTATTTTTTTGTTATACTTATGTACATAATTATACTACATACCTATTTACTTTTAACAAAGTCGAAGGGCAATCTGCATAATCAGCACCCAGATAATTGGAGTTTTACTGTATTGAAATATTTATACACAATTCAATGCAAAAAACAAAGAAACACAAACCTCGCTCAATTCAGGAAAATCATTTTTCAGACAGAATGGGCATTGCCAAAGACCAGTTTCATCATTTCTAATAGGATTAGCTTGATCTAATTGTTCTCCTTGAGGTTTCTTTCGTGCAATTCCAACAACTTGTACTAATACTAATTTTCCTGTTAATTTAAAAATTTTTTACTTATTTATGATGCAATAAATAGATTATTTTTTTCAAATTATCTATTTAATAGCACAGTTGATTGTTATTCTGCAAAATATACAAAACGATACACTAAATTCAGTCAAATTATGACATTAAAATCAATATAACCAAATGTTTTATCAATTCTTTGTTTATATTTAAATAATCTCTACATCAATATATATCAGTCATCAATGAATAAGAACAAATCTTTCCAAAAGAATAAGTGAAGTAGAATCTTATTATAATCAATTTGGAACACATCTATACCGATGATGATAACATCTAAACAAGGTAAGTAATCAAAACTACAACTACTAGAAATTCTGGTTTCCTGTTAAACTCTGACATTAAAAAGATTTGTTAAAATAGTTAAAAAAATATATAACTTGAAAATTTAATAAATAATAATAGTAATTTATTCAGCTTGTAAATGAAGTAAGAAAAGCCAAAGCCAGCTCTTTAAATTACCATTCTGTGAACAAATAACACTTAAAACAATGTCTTCTTAATCACTGTTTAAAATACTAGTTAAACTAACAGCATAAAAAAAAAACAACTTAAACATGCCTCTTTATCTGAAACCAACCGGATGACAGCTGTAAACAAAACTCTGATTATTATAAACAAAAAAATTATAAACATATTTTAACCTCTATGTTTTAGGACAAGCTAATTTTGATAGCATTACATGGATGATACTGTAATTACCTCTACAATAAGCAGATTCTTTCAATTATATAACACAAAATTTTCTACACTACAGTAGATCCCCCTATAAAACCATTTCCTATAGTTATGATTCCTATAAAAATTGTGGCATTATCCGTAAACAACGGTAAAAATAACTCCTATAATACGTAAAACGTCATCGGGCAGCCGAACTACTTACCCGCCGTCCGTAGCGCCACGCTACGGAGAGATTTCTATCGTCTGGACAGTATTATATAAATTATATATAAATTAGGTACTGTACATATAATTATATATTAATTATATATAAATTAGGTACTGTATATATAATTATATATTAACTTAATTTATTGTAACTTTATTATAATTAAATATATATTTTTCGCCGTCTAGCGTCACGCTACGGCGAGTTAGGCGACCTATCGTCTGTTTAGTACTGTAATTTTATACATTTCTTGTGAAAGAAACATTTCTTATTTAACGGCCATAAAAATTATTTATATTAATGATGTCTCCAAAGGTCAACGAAGTTTTCGCAGAAAAATAATATCAGAAATCGCGGCCGCAATTTGATGCGCTGTTCCGCGACGAAACCAAGCTTTAGCAACGAGCGTAGTCAAAGGGTACACACTCGGTAAGTAATCCTACAATTTTTTGTTTATAACGTAGTTTATACGGATTATTTTAAAAAAAATATACGTATTTTGGAAATGTTGAGTCGAATTAGTCTAGAATCGATTAATTTTATGAAAGAAAACCTTTCAAACAGCCGTAGTCCGTAAACTATGATTCCTACAAAATTGATTCATAAAGAACGGAACGTATCTACCGTCTTATAGGGGGATCTACTGTATTTATCCTGAATCTATGAATTTATTTACTTAGTGAAATGATGAACTAAAACACTCAAAGATGGCAAAAACACACTTCAAAAGCCTCACTTTTATACAGTATAAACTAATTGCTAGATTATTATGAATCCAAATAAAAATCAATTTAATTACAAAATTATTTATTTTCCAGAAATTAGGATTTCTTCAAAATTATGAAATTAATGAAGCAATTTCTCATAAATTCTTTCAATATCAAAAACATTTAATCCTTGTTAATTAGCTATGTTACCATATTACAATTGTAAAAAAAATATGAAAGCAGTATAAATTAATAATGTGTATCTTTAAAAAAAAAAATCATATTTTTGTATTATTAAATAACTATCCTTTTCAAAACATTAAATACTACTTTATTACAGCAAACCAATGTAAAATCCTACTTGTTTTGGGCCTATAGAACTGGGTCACCTAATATCTTCAAGTCATAAACACAAATTACATGCCTACAATTCACATAATAGAAAACTCTAATATGTTAAATCAATGAAGTTTATTCTAGTTAAATTGATTTTACACAATTTCCTAATAACGGTACAGATCCATCATTTAGGAAAGTTGGTCTCAAAGATTTTGTTACAGTATGTCAAAAAACATTTCCCACCCTTGCAATGCTGAGTGAAAACTCCCAAATAACTTTTATACAAATCAACTTATATAATGAAAACTAACTTATATAATAAAAACAAAAAACTAGATTAAAATGAACTTTTCTAACCCCCATAAATTTACAAAAGATAAATTTTTTAATTTGCAAGTGTAGATTTCTATGTCAAAAAAGAATCAACCTTATAAAAAACTATAAATACTGCTTAAGAAAAAATTTACTAATATCTTATATAATCATATTAAGGTAAGTTGAAGTAGAATGTAATACAGACTTTAACATTTTGAATCAACCAAAAATAACTTTATGCGGGTGGATAGAAGGAGACTATCATAAGCAACAAGAGAAAAAAATTATTTGACTTAACAAAAGTGGTTTAGATTATTAAAACATACACCACTTTAACTAGTGTTTATGTAAACACTATTAGAAGTAGTGTGAAAAAGTTCAAATCTATGGAACTGTGACAAATTTACCAAACTCTGGATGGCCACAGAAAATCTGTTCTTGAGGTCAAAAAATCTTGAATTTATCAATGGGATCATAAACAAAGAACTCTACTGCTAGATCCTAAAAAAATATATTTTTCAATAAGACAGAGATTCCATGCACACAACTGTTTCCTGTTGAATATTGGACTAGCCCCTACAATTAGTGGAGGCGAGTCTAGTACAGGTATACCTCGCCTTACGTCAGTAATTGGTTCCAGGAAAACGACTTAAGTCGAAAAACGACGTAAGTCGAATTTACTTGTTCCTAGTGACAAGAATCTACTTGTCACTAGGAAAAACCATAAATTACTATTCCCAGTTCTGCATTTTATTTATTAATGCATTTTTAATAATATATGGTTAATAAGAATCTATTTTAAGCTTACAAACAAATAAATTTTAGTTTTTAATAGAGTACAGAAAAAAGTAATCTAAATTTACGAATGCATGTACTGTACTGTAAATACAGTACATACTTGTAAATGTACATATTTTAATGTGATTTATGTGCTTTAAACGCTTTTCTAGTGATATTACGACTTTAATATTTGTGGCGGACAAACGTAAAGTCGAATAAAATGACTTAAACTTGATTTTTATTTTTCCGTATACATTTTTGACAAACGACGTATAATCGGGAACGACGTAACTCGAAACGACGTAAGTCGAGGTATACCTGTATTCAATTGGGTTACATATCAAAATTCATTTTACATATTAAAGATATGAAACAAAATGGCAAAAGAACAGTAAGAGACTGAAATTTTTGATTGCTTATTTTGCCAAATTAATGATTTCTTACTCAATAATTTGTCTAAAAGATTAACAATCTACTGTAATGAGATAGATTACTATTTCTTTTTAAAAATAATTATATAAATAATTTATCTAATTTCAAAACTTATAAATAAATACAAACCAATGTAAAATGTGTGTGGAGTTTCTTTTGTGAGCATGTTAAAAGTTTCTTCGGCCGACGATGGTCGATAAGGCGTCCGAAGATCTTTGTAACGATAATTCAGTTCTGCACGTATGTCATAAAGAGTGATGCTCTTGTTACCGAATCCTTGTCTTTCTAATTCCTCAGCAAATGCATCTAAATCTAAGTCCTATTTTTTAAAATATTAATATAAAAAATTCAAAACTTAAAAATCTGCATACACATATAAAACTTTACAAATTGTATTATACTATCTTACAAATAAGTTAATTATATAAATTAAATATAATACACCAAAGTTTTAACTAATAAATTACATTCTTTATATAAATTCTTTCCTTATTTTTTTATGTATCTAANTTCATCGACGTTTGGGTGCTTTGCATTAGAAACTGCTAACATTTTCTTTGCTTGCTTTTCTAAACATTTCTTGGCTTCATCAAGCTGTATTTTCTGATTCATATTCTTTTTACAGATGATGCACAATAAATTCTTACCATACCCTTTCTCTTTAGGATCTACTTCACCACAAACTACGTAAACAAACATATCACACGATTTACACATGTGAGCACTTGATGCTGCTTTTGAGCAAACAATACAGACTATGTCTTGTATAGTGAGTGCTCTTTACAGGCTCTGTACGAAACTGTGATGGCAATTCTGCTGAAGTTGAGAGTAACTGAGTGATGACTTCTTCAACTTGAAGAGGTGATTCCTTGGAGGTGCAGGGTAACTGAATATTCTTCGTGACTGTATCATCAATCAATGGTATAGAAGGCAGTTTAAAATTATTATTGATAAATTCTTGTATTTCTATAAATGATTCTGCAGAAGCGGGGGATAACAGAATGTCTTCTTGAGTAAGATTTGACTGTGATCTCATAATCACAGTCTCTTGTGAATCTTCTAATTTTTCCACTCTTCCAGTCTTCTTCTATTATACCACAAAGTGTATTACATTTGATAAAAACTGAAGAAGACCTTGAAAAATTAGAAAATTGATGCAAAAACTGATGCACATTCAATTTTAGCTGTGGTTCTTATTAAGACAGAGGATGGCTTTTATAAACTTGATACTAAAACAGGTATTTTAAAACAATTGTATGCAAAATCTGAATTCAGTGTTTGCAAAGAGAGATTTTTAACGAAAGAAGATGGATGTCCCTGCTGTAGAAATATCTTTACGTCAAACAGCAATAAAACAATCCCTTGGTACTGGGCAGGGTTTCAGAAAATGTGACTGCAAATCTAAATGTACCACAAATAGGCGTGCTTGTCGCAAAAACCAATTGCTACGTAATTCAAAGTGTCACCAATCTTTAGATTGCACTAATAAGTAAGTACAATTTTATCATATGTTTTGCAAATTCATTTCCCTAATAGTAATAATATTTTAAACCGTTTGATTTTTGTATTAAAGTTTTTTAATTTATTGATGATTGATTCAATCAACTAATTTGTTGATTGTTTGATTGTATTAACTTGATTCTTTAGATATTGAAAATTAAATAAATAACATTATGTTAATTTAAACGTACAGAAACGTTGCTGTTGTTCCAGCAAAAATCTTATTTTCACTTTACCGAGTGCCTAGTAGGTAATGTGCAGATTACCTAGATACTCTGCACATTACCTAGGTAATTTGAGAAATAGAACAATTTTAGCAACTTTAACGGATCACTCTAGTTAATGTGCAGATTAGCTAGGTAATGTGCACATTAACAGATTTCGAGCTTTAGCGGTAACATATATAAAACATATGAATAGCTAATTAGAGATGGGATAAACATGAACTTATTTTTAAGAAAATGACCATTTTATAAAAAACTGAAAGCTGCAAGAAATTTTCCATAAGATATAACATATAAATTAAATAAATTAAATTATACAGTATTATACTATTAAAGGTTAATACTATTTATTAAACAAACTTTATAATAAATAACTTATTAAGTACAAATTTATACTATGCATTGAGTAGATAAATATGATATATATATATACTGTATATATAATTCAAAGTTTGTAATATCCAAAGTTGCTTCCATTTTGAAGCATCCTATACATTTGAAATTATCCATATGGTAGCTTTTAGACAAAAGTTTCAAGAAAAATTCCAATATCTCAAAAATCAAACACTTTACTATATAAAGTCATTAGAGCCAAGAACAATAAACCCAACATTCCTAAACCACACAGACAGTTTATAGAATATAGTGCAGTCTATCACTGATTTATATTATAATAATGAAATATACTGTATTGTTAAACTATGATATCATCATTAGTTTTTATTATTTAAATCTGAATGTCAAAATTTCTCACAAATCTGAAACCAGAAGGAAAATCTCATAGCATATGACTGCACATGGTTTATTATTTTCCATCAAGGCAGAGTTGTGAAGCACATGGTAAAGTAGGTAGGCCTACAAATATAAAAAGATGACTAACAGACATTAATTTTTAGACAATTGATTAAGAATTAAACAACGTTTTTTTAATACGTAAACAATATGTCACCTGCTAGTATATCAATAAATTGAAAATTGAATTACTATCTTCAAGTGTACATTTCCAAAAATAATAGTATAAATTTGTATATATGTTTTTTTAAATATTTCAATCAATCTTTGTTGTTTCATAAAAAAAAATGCAAAATGGTTTTTAAGTATTTCCCTTTTCACAAGTATGGTACAATTATATTCTTTAAAAATATTTTTTTTAATCATTATCCAAAACATAAATTACATTATAAATAAACTTTTTAGCCATTTTATATCTGATTGAACAGAAGTTCTCGCACTTTTTGGAACATTCTAGAATGTTCCGTGGTAGTATATAAACAGGTCGGGGTACATGCTATAAGAAAATACCAAATCCAGTCCTCTCACTCTACTTTACCATGACCAACCAACATCTGCTAACCAAAGATCAAGTTTGCCTGCTCCTCATTTATGACTATTGTTCCAAAAAAAAAGGAATCATCATGTATGAATTGCTGCCACAAAATATAACCATCAATGCAACTTTCTACTGCAAACAACTCGACGTCTGCAGCAGAAACTGATGGAGACCCACCTGGAACACCAGAATATCATACTGCTGCATGACAATGCACGGCCACATATGGTTAGGCAGACCTGCCAAAAGCTACTGGACCTGAATTGGAGGTCTCGCACCACCTGCCATATAGCCCCGACATTGCACCTTCGGATTACCACCTGTTTGCCATGCTTGACCGTCACCTGGCTGGCAAGGAGTTCAACAATGAAGCCGACTTAGAGGCCAGCCTGACCAACTTCTTCGAGTCACAGCCACCAGAGTTTTATCAAGATGGCACTTGTCCCTTGCATAAGCATTGGCAGGAAGTGATCAACAACAACGGTAATTACACTGATGACTGAAGTCAATTCCGTACATAAAATTTTCTTGGTAACATAAAATGCATCCAAAAGTGCGAGAATTTTCTGTTCAATCCGATAGTTTGATACATTTATGTTCAAAGAGTAGGTAATGAACTCCCTTAATTCAAAACAGATTATTATATTAACACAGTGGCCAAATTATGGCTCATCTAGACCCTTACTATGGCTTCTGTATACTACAGTATAGTAAGACCCTGCTTAACGCTGCCTCAATTAATGCTGATTCAATATAGCACAGTCTGCTTGAAGCCTAAAAACGCTCAAAATTTACACGGCATTTCATTGATTCGTATATAATACAATTATTCCCAAACATGAACCAATCAGCAAAAAGTGGCAATTCGTCGTAGCACTGTACTTCCCTTAAATCTATGTTTGTTTTGTGCAATTTTGGAAAAAATATAACATCATGGATGCCATAGGCAATATTGACTTTGCTTGGCAAGAATTAACTGATAAATGCATGAACAAAGTGTGGAAGAAGTTACGGCTGAAACTACCAAGAATTCTCAATGAGAAGAACCTATTGCTGTATTGTTAGATTGATCAAACTCAACCTAATCGATACAGCAGGACTAGGAGATGTAGACGAGCAGGATATTGAGGAGTTACAGCAGGTTTCTGGTGAGAGCCTTACCAACAATGACCTTCAGGAACTGGCAGAACAAAGAATTCATGTAGAACTGGAAAATAGAGATTCTAAAANTAATATACTGATTACATGGGATATAATAATATACTACACTAATAATGGATTTTTTCACACTTTTCGGTTATCCGACTTTTCAATTATCCGACCAACCCCAGTTCCCAATTGGGTCGGATAATCGAGGCTCTACTGTATTTTACATTATAACAGATAAAATAATAAATGTCATAGTTATAATCAACTTTTAATCATTTAGCTAAATGTTTAAGTTTAACTTATTACTTTATTAACTGAGATAGAAAAATAAACAACACACACATTTTTTCATTCAAAATGACTTTATATTTTCTAAACTTGAAATTAACATATAAAATTTAACAAACCTTTAGTTTCTCTGGATTTTCTAAAATTTCTTCTAGTGCTCCAGCAGGATTAACATCCTCTGAAGTATCATCATATTCTAAAGCATCAACTGCCATTTTGCGTGCCCATTCGTATGCTTCCGGATGAACCCGAGACCCATCTAACACTTCAACGTATGTTTCAGTACTAAAAAGAAATTAATCATAATTTCAAACACATCATTTAGTAAACTCAAAATTTTAATGCTTAAAAAACTATTATATTTACCTATCGCCAAGAGAGCTGGTATCTATTTTAATAAAACCAGCACAATTGATAAACACTTTGGGACCCATTCGACAAACGGTTACAAGTTGCGTTCTGCTCTCTAATCTTTGATGTGTCTGTTTTAAATTCTAAAATAGCAAAAAACAATTCTGTGTAACTATCATAAATTACTTTTTAATTTAAAATGTTGCAACAAAATGAATATAATTCTTAAAATTTGGAATCTTCATTACAAAAAATGTTCATAAATCTAGATAAATCAAAAATTTAGAGAGATGTACAATTATCACATATTGAGAAATTTATGCTTTATAAAGCAGCATATAGTTTAAATATAAGAAACTAGAATTTTTATAACCCTATCAAATTATAATTACATTATTAATTACTACAAAAAATATATTTATATTTTAACTTAACATTTAAAATTAACTGTTATGATTATGTTAATTATTATCTGTACATTAAAACATTGAAAACTGCCCGAGTTTTACATTTGCCCATTACAGTTTCCCAATGTATGCACCTCACATCCACATCTGACCGATACTCAAATTCTTCCTATGCTCACTACAGCATTTCCATCATAATTATAATTCCTTCCACAGCAGCCATAATTCAACTCCTGCAGATTACTTGTATTGCACAATAATGAGCGATTACAACTTTGCAAACTGCAGAACACAAAATGCCTTTCTCTGTTACAGTTGTTGTTTTTGTTTATGGCATTTCTTAGAGGTAGTAAATGACAATATGTTTGAATAAAGATGGGAGAGGACTTGAATAGCTATTCTATCTATTGGCATAAGTTGAACTTCTCAGGTAATAATCAACGTAATTACAGTAATTTAAAAATGTAGCATTCATTTTGGAAGAACACAAAATATTTAAAAAGGCAAAAAAATAATTGATAAAAATTATGTAATTATGAAAAGAAGAAAGACATAAGTATCATCTGGAATCTGATATTTCAGAGAAAGAAAAACTAAAATAAAGTTAATTCTTAATTTAAAATTGTAAGCTTAAGGAAACTATAATTTTAATAAGTATAAAATAAAAAAAATGGTCTATTTACTACAGAAAAGCATTTGAAATTTAAGATAATAGTGGTTATCATGATAAATTCAAGGATAGAAAATAATTTTAATTTACAAGGATTGGTTAGTTGGTTAATTTTTTTTTTGGCACAAAAGCCATGCAGGCTATATTGCGCCACGACACATGGTACAATGAGGGTAGAAAATAAATAGGGGAACATATATACACATAAACGAAACATCACAAATTAACCAGGCCGAGGTCAAGAATGACTCAACGACCAGCCGATTGACTGAAATGGAGCATGATTTGAGCCTCCCATTTATCCGAAGCAGGGGCCAAAGCAGTGTGTTGGAGACGTTATGTTGCCCCTCAACTACCAGGATCCCCCTTTCCGGCATACGGGATTCCACGCACGGCAAACACGTGGTGGGCATTCAGATCCCAGGGATGGTAAAGATAAGTTACTAAACCATCTCTGGGAGGTCCCCTCACCACAAACAAGAACCCACATCGAGGGGTTACAAGGATTGCTTTTAATTGTTGATTACAAGGATAATTTCTCTTCATTAAAATTAATTCAATTAAAAATGGTAGAGGCCCATATTATTCTTGGTTCTCAATTGGAAAGAAAATCCTTCTGAAATAAATAATTTGGTAATGCACCACAATGTAGTTCATTAAAAATATTTTACAATAAGTAGCATAATGTGTAATAACTGTTTTTTATCTTAAACATATAATTACTAGCTGTTACCCGCGACTTCGCCTGCGGAGGTTTTGTAAGCAAACCCTGTTTATATTCAGTATTTCAACAACCATAGTAATTGTTATATAACACCTACCACTGAGAATGATGAGAATTGCCGAGAATCAAACAAACTGTTTTCAATTTGATAAATTTTCTGAAACATGTACAATCATTCTATAATCGAACCAATAAGCAGAAAGAAATTCGAATTTAAAACGGTTCAAACATTTGGTTAAAAAATTGAAATATATAAAAATATTTATAACAGTGTCTGAAATGAAATGCTCTCTCTTCCCCCCTGCAGGGGAATTTCGAAAAATCTCTTCTTAATGTGCATTCCCATGTCATACTCTACTAAAGCGCAGTTAAAAACAAAACATCACATCTAAAATATTACAGAAGCTGTTCTTTCGGTTAAGCCTTAATGCTCTCCCTCTCCCTCCCCCCACTGGGGAATTTCAACAAATCCCTTCTTAGTGTGCATTCACATGGCATACCCTACTAAAACGCAGTTAAAAACAAAAAATTGCATCTAAAATATTACAGTAGAAACCGTTTTTCCGGTTTAGCCTTAATGCTCTCCTTCTCCCCCGATGGGGAATTTCGGAAAATCCCTTCTTAGTGTGCATTTCCATGAAGTACCCTAACTGTGTACCAAATTTCACCTGTTGAGGTTCAGTGGTTTGCTCTGGGCGATGATGAATCAGTGACTCAGTCAGTCAGTCAGAACAAGTAATTTTATATATATAGTTATTTTGAGTTTGGCTAGCTAATTATACTTAAAAATCACTATTATCCCCTACACATTGCTGCAACAAAGATGGCATGGAGTAGACTACTACTAGCAGTTGTACAGGAAGATGTTGAGTTAAACAATGATTTATATGTTTGAATCCCAATAATTACTCTGTAAACTAGACATGGAAAAAATTAACTATAACTTTACATTAACAAAATTAATAATAAAATATTTAAAATTGTTTTTCTAAATTTTTAAAATTCAGAATATTCCAAATGAAAAACATAATAAATTAAATCTTCCATTTAGATTCTATTACAATTCACCTAACATTATTAATAATCCACTATATTAATTTGAAATAAATAATATTTGAGAAAAAATGAGAAGATAAACTCAATTTTAAGATACCTTTAATAATGCACCGCCTTTTCTTGGACCCAATCCACAAACAAACTGAACTAAATGTGAAGTATGGGGATGAGCAATGGCTTGATTTATGTCTACTCCAACTTCATTTGTACGATTAACAAACTCAAGATACAAAGCATTAAGTAGATCTTCTCTAGGTATGTGTTCCTGAAACAATTCAAATTGTAAGTACAACAAATAATTAATCATTTATATATTACGTATTCATTATTTTTAATAGCAATTATAAAAAATTTATAATAATTTTGTAAATTTTTTAACAAACATCAAAATAAATTCAAAATTACGGCATTAAACATTTGACAAACTGTATATCTGCTAAAAAATTTAATTAATTTATTTATTTACAAAGGAAATGTTCCGTTTAAAATTTAAAAAAATAATTATTATTATTAACCGCTCAGGTCTCCAATGCTTCTATCTTTGGAATTTATTTTTTTAAAATTCAAAATTTGAATCTCCAAACGACGTGTGCCTGCAGCAGCCAGATGAGTGCTGTAGCGTTGCATCATAAACAGCCTGTCATGCTCTTGATAGTTGTTTTTCTTCTTTAAAATTGATTAACAGGCCTTTGCAGTCCGCTTTAAAAATTACTAACGCTTCTAGATTTTGCAGTTGGTTTATATGTCGGGTTTGTCGAATCATTGTCGCTTGTTGTAGATTAGGTGTAATTCCATTTTCGTTGGCATATATCGCTAAGGTAGTATTGCTTTTCTATTTTTCGATGTTCGAAATTTTAAAAAATAAATTCCGAAGATAGAAGCATTGGAGACCCGAGTGTTTAAAAATCGAAATTGGACCAGAAAAATTTGTAGAGGAAGACCCTAGAAATGGGTTGAAAATGTTTGTGATACATTCTAAGTAGTAACTGCAAAGCTATACAAGATTAATGTGACATATTTGTAATTATCGATTTGTTTATTAGATGAATTTGGTGTATTTAGGAATAATACACAAAGAGAATATTGAAATCTCAACAACCAAACTCAAATCTAAATACTAAAATACTTTCACAACTTTTAAATATAGACACTGAATAATTAAAATACCACCACTACAGTGGTTAAACCTAAAAGCAGAAATACAATGTAAATCATGAAGACTGACAAAATTATCGAAATCTGCAACAGCTTTCAGTAAGTATATATGTTACCACTAAAGCTCGAAATCTGTTAATGTGCACATTACCTAGCTAATCTGCACATTAACTAGAGTGATCCGTTAAAGTTGCTAAAATTGTTCTATTTCTCAAATTACCTAGGTAATGTGCAGAGTATCTAGGTAATCTGCACATTACCTACTAGGCACTCGGTAAAGTGAAAATAAGATTTTTGCTGGAACAACAGCAACGTTTCTGTACGCTTAAATTAACATAATGTTATTTATTTAATTTTCAATATCTAAAGAATCAAGTTAATACAATCAAACAATCAACAAATTAGTTGATTGAATCAATCATCAATAAAATAAAAAACTTTAATACAAAAATCAAACGGTTTAAAATATTACTT
>NW_019385642.1:149852-153023 GCF_000671375.1 Centruroides sculpturatus | reverse complement strand
ATATAATATATACTTGTGGCCCAATATACAAGTATATTTAAAAACTAACATGTCTAGATTATAATAATAAGTATTAAAACTTTATCAAGAAAAAAGGATATTTTAAAAAATTACTTCTACAGACACTTTCAGTTTTTACTTAGAAATAGATAAATTCATTTATTATAAAAGAGAGTAAAGAAAATTTATTTGAAAAACACAAATATTTGTTTTATTTGGATCTGTAATTAATAAAAAGCGATGAAACATCATTTTAAAGTGCATTTTTATTCAATTAATATAATTATAAATAATATGTAGCCCAAAAAGTAGCCAAAGCGCCAAATGATATTTTTTACGTGAAGCAAAAAAAATTAGCCACATTTGGCCCAATTAGCCAAATCTTGCAATGTTGGAAGAAATACTAAATAAAGCTGGAGCTGTGAGTCAAAGGATTATAGACCCAAGTGCGGGGAAAAAGAGGCAAAGGACAAAAGATAAAGAAGTGAAAAAGGTTGAAAAATTACGGGTCCTAAGGACTCTCTATTTGTTTAACAGAAGATCTATTTAACGTTTCTCACTACTACATCTTTTGTCCTTTCTCATCTTTCCTTCATTTTCCCAAATTTGGGTCTATAATCCTTTGATTCACAACTCCAGCTTTATTTAGTAATCATTCCGCATTCACACATCTCAAAGTATTAGAAAATATTTTCTTTCCACTCAAAAATAAAATATGAATAAAGGTTTATGGCTTTGTGAAATTTTTTTTGAGTTTATGCCGTTGAAATAAATAAATAATAAAAAAATTAAAACATTTGTCAGTTTTGTTTACACGTTTTGGGCCGCATTGGAACTTGCCTTGGGCCGCATGCGGCCCGCAGGTTGGACACCCCTGCTCTACGTTAAAATGTCCTTGTTTAACGCTGTTTCGCTTAGCGCTTTGTCATCTAGGAACGCATTCCCCATGTTAATTAAACAAGGTCTTACTGTATTTTAACTACCATATATCTATATATATAAAAATGAATGTATGTGTGTCTGTCCTTCATGCATTACCACATCGTTTATCTGATTGCCGTGAAACTTTGGGAAGTTGTTTAATATACTCCCACGAAGGTTTCTGGCATAGTACGATTGCCATGAAACTTTGGAAAGTTCTTTAATACACTCTCATGAAGGTTTCTGGCATAGTACATTTATCCTACGATAGATGGCGCACGTGTATATGAGCATTTTATAGTGTGTTCGACCGATTTCAAATTGTGAAGACCATTTTCCCCTCCAAAAAATATCTCTATATATGCATTTGTGAACTGTTATTTACCATATCTGTAATAATTTTTGTTTAATTAATCACTTTATTTCAACTTTTTTTTTGCTAATTAGGTATTCGCTCAAACTTTGTTAAAACCTTAACTCTATCCCGAACAACAACTGAAGTCGTAGGAGGAAATTTGCCTATTTTACCGATCTAGGGATCCCCTTTTCCAAATTTTAATATTGACTCAAAATAATTTAAAAAGACAAATTACAATAAAATGGTTTATTATCTAACTATCAGAAATTTCACAACATGCAAAGGAAGAGAAGAAGGAGCAATTAAATAATCAAAATTATAAAGGATTAAAAATATATATATAAAAATGGGGAATATCGCACTTCTAACAATCTCTGCGAGTATGCGGGCTAAATTTAAAGAATCCGTGCTTCTCGCATGTACAACTGTATGTGGCCGGCTCACGCGTCGGAAAACCTTCNGAACTAAATGTGAAGTATGGGGATGAGCAATGGCTTGATTTATGTCTACTCCAACTTCATTTGTACGATTAACAAACTCAAGATACAAAGCATTAAGTAGATCTTCTCTAGGTATGTGTTCCTGAAACAATTCAAATTGTAAGTACAACAAATAATTAATCATTTATATATTACGTATTCATTATTTTTAATAGCAATTATAAAAAATTTATAATAATTTTGTAAATTTTTTAACAAACATCAAAATAAATTCAAAATTACGGCATTAAACATTTGACAAACTGTATATCTGCTAAAAAATTTAATTAATTTATTTATTTACAAAGGAAATGTTCCGTTTAAAATTTAAAAAAATAATTATTATTATTAACCGCTCAGGTCTCCAATGCTTCTATCTTTGGAATTTATTTTTTTAAAATTCAAAATTTGAATCTCCAAACGACGTGTGCCTGCAGCAGCCAGATGAGTGCTGTAGCGTTGCATCATAAACAGCCTGTCATGCTCTTGATAGTTGTTTTTCTTCTTTAAAATTGATTAACAGGCCTTTGCAGTCCGCTTTAAAAATTACTAACGCTTCTAGATTTTGCAGTTGGTTTATATGTCGGGTTTGTCGAATCATTGTCGCTTGTTGTAGATTAGGTGTAATTCCATTTTCGTTGGCATATATCGCTAAGGTAGTATTGCTTTTCTATTTTTCGATGTTCGAAATTTTAAAAAATAAATTCCGAAGATAGAAGCATTGGAGACCCGAGTGTTTAAAAATCGAAATTGGACCAGAAAAATTTGTAGAGGAAGACCCTAGAAATGGGTTGAAAATGTTTGTGATACATTCTAAGTAGTAACTGCAAAGCTATACAAGATTAATGTGACATATTTGTAATTATCGATTTGTTTATTAGATGAATTTGGTGTATTTAGGAATAATACACAAAGAGAATATTGAAATCTCAACAACCAAACTCAAATCTAAATACTAAAATACTTTCACAACTTTTAAATATAGACACTGAATAATTAAAATACCACCACTACAGTGGTTAAACCTAAAAGCAGAAATACAATGTAAATCATGAAGACTGACAAAATTATCGAAATCTGCAACAGCTTTCAGTAAGTATATATGTTACCACTAAAGCTCGAAATCTGTTAATGTGCACATTACCTAGCTAATCTGCACATTAACTAGAGTGATCCGTTAAAGTTGCTAAAATTGTTCTATTTCTCAAATTACCTAGGTAATGTGCAGAGTATCTAGGTAATCTGCACATTACCTACTAGGCACTCGGTAAAGTGAAAATAAGATTTTTGCTGGAACAACAGCAACGTTTCTGTACGCTTAAATTAACATAATGTTATTTATTTAATTTTCAAT
Organism: Centruroides sculpturatus; assembly: GCF_000671375.1. Classification (NCBI taxonomy): domain Eukaryota; kingdom Metazoa; phylum Arthropoda; class Arachnida; order Scorpiones; family Buthidae; genus Centruroides; species Centruroides sculpturatus. The sequence goes on along the minus strand of NW_019385642.1, from coordinate 149,911 downwards.
ATCTAAAGAATCAAGTTAATACAATCAACCAATTAGTTGATTGAATCAATCATCAATCA
>NW_019385642.1:118650-139982 GCF_000671375.1 Centruroides sculpturatus | reverse complement strand
ATATAATATATACTTGTGGCCCAATATACAAGTATATTTAAAAACTAACATGTCTAGATTATAATAATAAGTATTAAAACTTTATCAAGAAAAAAGGATATTTTAAAAAATTACTTCTACAGACACTTTCAGTTTTTACTTAGAAATAGATAAATTCATTTATTATAAAAGAGAGTAAAGAAAATTTATTTGAAAAACACAAATATTTGTTTTATTTGGATCTGTAATTAATAAAAAGCGATGAAACATCATTTTAAAGTGCATTTTTATTCAATTAATATAATTATAAATAATATGTAGCCCAAAAAGTAGCCAAAGCGCCAAATGATATTTTTTACGTGAAGCAAAAAAAATTAGCCACATTTGGCCCAATTAGCCAAATCTTGCAATGTTGGAAGAAATACTAAATAAAGCTGGAGCTGTGAGTCAAAGGATTATAGACCCAAGTGCGGGGAAAAAGAGGCAAAGGACAAAAGATAAAGAAGTGAAAAAGGTTGAAAAATTACGGGTCCTAAGGACTCTCTATTTGTTTAACAGAAGATCTATTTAACGTTTCTCACTACTACATCTTTTGTCCTTTCTCATCTTTCCTTCATTTTCCCAAATTTGGGTCTATAATCCTTTGATTCACAACTCCAGCTTTATTTAGTAATCATTCCGCATTCACACATCTCAAAGTATTAGAAAATATTTTCTTTCCACTCAAAAATAAAATATGAATAAAGGTTTATGGCTTTGTGAAATTTTTTTTGAGTTTATGCCGTTGAAATAAATAAATAATAAAAAAATTAAAACATTTGTCAGTTTTGTTTACACGTTTTGGGCCGCATTGGAACTTGCCTTGGGCCGCATGCGGCCCGCAGGTTGGACACCCCTGCTCTACGTTAAAATGTCCTTGTTTAACGCTGTTTCGCTTAGCGCTTTGTCATCTAGGAACGCATTCCCCATGTTAATTAAACAAGGTCTTACTGTATTTTAACTACCATATATCTATATATATAAAAATGAATGTATGTGTGTCTGTCCTTCATGCATTACCACATCGTTTATCTGATTGCCGTGAAACTTTGGGAAGTTGTTTAATATACTCCCACGAAGGTTTCTGGCATAGTACGATTGCCATGAAACTTTGGAAAGTTCTTTAATACACTCTCATGAAGGTTTCTGGCATAGTACATTTATCCTACGATAGATGGCGCACGTGTATATGAGCATTTTATAGTGTGTTCGACCGATTTCAAATTGTGAAGACCATTTTCCCCTCCAAAAAATATCTCTATATATGCATTTGTGAACTGTTATTTACCATATCTGTAATAATTTTTGTTTAATTAATCACTTTATTTCAACTTTTTTTTTGCTAATTAGGTATTCGCTCAAACTTTGTTAAAACCTTAACTCTATCCCGAACAACAACTGAAGTCGTAGGAGGAAATTTGCCTATTTTACCGATCTAGGGATCCCCTTTTCCAAATTTTAATATTGACTCAAAATAATTTAAAAAGACAAATTACAATAAAATGGTTTATTATCTAACTATCAGAAATTTCACAACATGCAAAGGAAGAGAAGAAGGAGCAATTAAATAATCAAAATTATAAAGGATTAAAAATATATATATAAAAATGGGGAATATCGCACTTCTAACAATCTCTGCGAGTATGCGGGCTAAATTTAAAGAATCCGTGCTTCTCGCATGTACAACTGTATGTGGCCGGCTCACGCGTCGGAAAACCTTCTGATTTATTCGCGTACACACCAGATGTAAAAACAAAAAATATCGTGTATCCACAAGCACTTCAATAAATAAATTGAATTGAAACCACATTTTGAAATGTTTTCCCAATGAAAATTAATAATAATAATAAGTTTCAATAAAAATGATAAAATGTAAATTTAATTTTATCATAACGAGTTTGCTTGAATTTTGTTTCTTCTGAGATCGCAGCAATGCACGACAGGTAAGCGAGTACTATATATAACCATTCTAATAGAGGATGTGTCTCTCACATATTTATAATAGATGATATGTGGCTTCTATTGTGAGGTTTTATTGCATTATATAAGTTACTTATATTTAATCTACGTTATAGTGAAACATTTTAACATTAAATTGGATTTAATTTTTGTTATGTTAAAAACAAATTCCTTGTTATAAAAAAAATTAATATTATATCATATAATTATTAATTTTAAAACTACATTAGATTAACAAACCTGTAATTGATGATATTTGAGGCAGATAATTTCTTCGTCAGGAGAGCAGAGTTGAGAGAATTCTATAAGTGGATCTTGTAAACGACGAGCAAGAGAAATAGCTTGACGAAGTAGAGGAGGATAATCTCTGAAGTCCATCTATTAATATTTATTTATAAAATACAGATTTAAGAACAAATACAAATTTCTACTAATATACAAAATTTTACAAATTATCAGATACTCTACTTCTCCTTTCTTTGAATTCATGTATACAGTGGCCAGTTCATTATCTACAAGCTCTACGCTAATAGCGGGCATTTGCTCGGACTCCATTAATTCATTTAAAATTGCTTTGATGTCGTCAACAATCATCAATGCTTCCCTAGTGTAAACAAGCTTATTAAATTATATAAATCTCAAATTTTACAATCATGAAAAATATGTTTTACCTTGACTCTCCTCCCACAGCTACTACATGAGGTTTTTTGACTATTATAAATTTTCTTAAGGCTTGAAGAACTGACTCCTAAGTGCCATAAAAAGAAAATGAAAATTTAATAAAGTATATGAGAAGATTTGATTTTAAAATTCTATTTCTTTAAAATGTACAATTTTTTCAATTATATATTGAATTAATATAAAAATAAAAAGCTAATAAAGCTAGTGATGAGACATTACCAAAATTTCTTCCAATTCTGATTCTTTTGAATACCTTCTAAATTTTATTTTAGTTTTGAAAAAGTAATGCTTTACATTACAAACATGGTACATTCATTAATTAAGAAACATCAAGCTTAAGAATGGAAAGAAACCTGAAAATTCTTCATTTATATGTGGATATGTATGCTTTTATTGTGCTACAAAATAAATTTGTAATTTTATTTCATATAAAGTTATTATTATTGCAACATTACTCCCAAAGAAATTACAACTAAATTCTTTTACTCAAAAAAAATATTCCATCATGTCACCTAAGATCCATGATCTTTGGAAACTGCTTCGTTGCCTGACATGATGACTGGGAGAGAAGGAAGGTAAACAAAAAGATAAACTTATTTTTTAATGCTTCTTGCGATTGGCATGCATTATAAATGATTTAATTCTATCATATTTAACACTAAATAAGGTTTGACAAATGACGCATTGAGCTCAAGAAATATCACCACCACAAATAAACAAAGTTTTGAATTCATTCACTTGAGCCAGGTTTCCTTAAATGTACAAGTGCATGAACTTTTTGAGGAAAAGAAGAATCAAATGTATATGTTTAGAATGACTCATCTTAAAAAATCAATTTTTAAAACTCAAAATGGCAGTAAACTCAGTGCAAACAAGTATTTTTAATTAGAATTTTGCAAATCACATTTGAAAATTTAACATATTACAGCATTATCATAGTTATAATAGCAGTTTTAATAGAAAAGTCATTTTATCATTACAAAACACTTCTATATAGACAAACTAATTTAGCTTGAACAACACCTTGAATACTTTTCTCAGCAACACTATTAATTTAAATAAAAACAAACTGTCTTCTTAAACAGTTTGAATCTTCTTGTTAAATCTGATGCAGACCTATGAAAAGTTGGTTGAAAACATTTGTTTAAATAAATTATAGTGTTGCTGAGAAAAGTATTTAAGGTGTTGTTCAAGCATTTTATTATTATAAGTAAACATACAAAATATTAAAGATAATTTTATATAATATTTTTTAAATTAAAATATAATTTTGTTTATATTTTAAACTGTTTGGCAACACAAATATTTTTGTCACCTGCTGGCCTTGATTTCAAAATGTAGGCCAAGCCAACATTATACTGGCTGGAATGCAATGCTAATGTCACCCTATCTCCCCTAAAATGGGACAGTTAGTACCAACCAAGTGCAACCACCTCTCATCATTCTGACTACATGAAAAAGTCCTCCATGACAGAAAACATCTCATGTACGGGGCATCACATTCTCTCTGCTTTATCAACATGAAAGTTTCCAATAAATTAATAATTATAGAAGTAGTCAAATAAATAAAACTCACGCCAAAATTGTATAGCTTCTTGATAACAAGCACTGAGTTCAGTGTTAACATGATTTTCTTATATCGCAAGTACTTTCGACGAGTATTATATCGTCGTCCTCAGGCGAAAAATAATAAATTTGAAAAATAGAACATGCAGAGTGTTTCAAGTAGAAAACGGTAAATTTTTCTTGTCAATTTTAAAATTATAATATTCGGTAATTCCGTTGGTAACGTGCAACAAGCTTTTGCGGGCGTTCGAAAGATCTTAAATCCACTCGATTAGCAGTGCATGCATTGAGGAGCGATCGTACTAATTGTGCGATTCTTGACGCATTTTGTTGTTTAAACGCTGGTATAAAGTAACCCATATTTCGGGCAAGTCGAGGGTAGGAACGTTGCATGCGTTTGTGGTCATTGTGAGGAGCATTTCCCAAGTAAATGTAATCCTTCTATTATTACAGCGCTTAAGCAATGCTGTCTTTGACCATAATGGGTTATAGCCCTGCTGTAGAACTTTTCTGGCGAGCTCTGTGGTCTGTCTTCCTTTGTTTATATCTTCCTGGTGTTCTGCGATACGACAAGCGAGCATTCTTGTCATTGTCCCTATATACTTCTCAATTATCCCTGTTATTGGATTTTCTAGTTGCACTGCGTATATTCCCGATTTTTCTAAAATGTCAACTTTATCCCGATCATTGCATATGCTCCTGCATAGGGTGGGTTGGGAAATTAAAGGAAGGGTAAAGCTGTATTGCCGGAAAATATGGCTAATAAGTATGGACGGTGCTCTTAGATACAGCAACGCTGATTGCACTCTAGACATTTCTTTTTTATTGTATAGTGTGGTAAACGGGAAAAGCGAATCTTTTACCCTACGTAGTACATGTGTAAATCCAGCATGATGTACTGCCGTTCTTACAATTTCCAATTAGACTTTTATTAGAGCTTGTGATTTTCCCATTTACCACAGAGCTCGCCAGAAAAGTTCTACAGCAGGGCTATAACCCGTTATGATCAAAGACAGCATTGCTTAAGCGCTGTAATAATAGAAGGATTACATTTACTTGGGAAATGCTCCTCACAATGACCACAAACGCATGCAATGTTCCTACCCTCGACTTGTCCGAAATATGGGTTACTTTATACCAGCGTTTAAACAACAAAATGCGTCAAGAATCGCACAATTAGTACGATCGCTCCTCAATGCATGCGCTGCTAATCGAGTGGATTTAAGATCTTTCGAACACCCGCAAAAGCTTGTTGCACGTTACCAACAGAATTACCGAACGTTATAATTTTTAAATTGACAAGAAAAATTTACCGTTTTCTACTTGAAACACTCTGCATGTTCTATTTTTCAAATTTATTATTTTTTGCCTGAGGACGACGATATAATACTCGTCGAAAGTACTTGCGATATAAGAAAATCNGACCCAATCCACAAACAAACTGAACTAAATGTGAAGTATGGGGATGAGCAATGGCTTGATTTATGTCTACTCCAACTTCATTTGTACGATTAACAAACTCAAGATACAAAGCATTAAGTAGATCTTCTCTAGGTATGTGTTCCTGAAACAATTCAAATTGTAAGTACAACAAATAATTAATTTTCTTATTAAATGCAAAAGAATCATTTTAAGAATCTGAAATCGTGACCAGATTTGCTTGATTCCAGTTACTGGAAAATGCCTGATTTTTCTGATTCTGATTAATCATCCCATCACTAGATAAAGCTAAATTTACTATCTTTCAAATGATTAATTTAGCTTTATGAAAGAATATGGCTAGTATATGTAGTGTTCAAAACAACTGGGAATGAAATATTGAGGGTATTAATTTAAATAAAACTAACCTTTTCTGCTCTCTCCTTTTCTCTCCATGCATTTTTTCTTTTCAAGAGATGAGGTAACCTCAAATAGTCTGTAACTTCTCCTGATCCATCTATCATTGCCCCAAAAGCTGGAACTTCCCTTGAAAAATAAACAAATCGAAATGTTAACCCAAATCAAATCCAAAATTTCACATTTTTCTGCTGATTGCTTTTACACGTATTTGTCCTTTCTCAAATTTAATAATTCTGAAAAAAAAACTAAAATTGTCTTCTCTAAATATGCCAAATTTCATTAGCTTACACTGCTTAGTTTACAAAATATTGTTTTGTTTACAGAACAATGTCCTTGACCAGGTTCCCATAGGAAGCCCTTTAAACTTTGCAATAGTGTGTGCTAGTGTGAAATGAAATCAGATGAAACTAAATGACAGGAAAACTGTAGTGTTTCTCAGGAGAACCGGAAAATAATTTTTCAGGCAAGAAATTAAATCCACAAAAGCATTTAAATTCATAATGACTTGCAGACCATCAAGTGATTATATCATGTGCAAATGATAAACATCCATGACAATGATTATCTCTTATGGCAATCATGACAGACTTCCATGACATCAATTTTGATGATGTCAGAATGGAAAATTACCACCTTATGCATGCAATCATGTGACAAAGAAAAATTGTATGTAACTGCATGCATAAAGTAATAATTTTATACAGTAGTTTTTAATGCCCTATTATAAATGGAATAATGTTTTGATCAAAATAGTACATAAAATTGCCATCAACACATGTGATTACAGGATCACAGATCCAAAGAGTATTGAAATGTTAACTTAAACTTTTTAATTAAAACATTTAAAATAAAATAGAGTCAAACTTCAATGAACTACTGCCAACTACATACCATCCGACTGACAGCCAAAAAATGTAACTGAACAGATTGTCCCCAAAGATAAAAGGATAGGAAACCCAAATGATACACCAGGGGTGGCCAAGCTTCTTGATAGTCCGAGCCATTTTTCAAAATTTGAAATTTTTTGCGAGCCGCAATTAAATACGTATTAAAAAGGTATGCAAAAAATTCCAGAATTATATCCGTAGCAAGAGTGATACAAATTGTTTCTTCCAGAGCACAATGTCAGCTGTCCATTGCAATGACAGTTTACAAATTCAAATCGGTCTGGAGTCGGTCAATAATGGACAATTACGCCACTGTTTATGTTCGTTCGTGCAGTTTTCCATGAGTCATATCATTCTTAACTTGGACAGAAATGAAATTTGTTACAATGTTGCACTTAATCTTTCATATTTCTTGTTAGTAATTTAAAAGACATTTTGAAACACATACGGAACAATAATAATTTTTTAAAATATAATAACACAAAAATGAAAAGGGAACTCGGGTACATTTATCGAGAGCCACAAATAATCATTCAAAGAGCCGCTTGCGGCTCGCGAGCCGCAGGTTGGCTACACCTGTGATACACCATAATAAGTGAACAAAGTCCTTTCAACACTATTTTTGTCTTCAAATATATGCCAAACATATATTACAGAGAAGACAACTCCTCTTTGCCAGTTTGTACTGTTATGTTGTTAATTACAGTAATTTGCAAATCAGTTATTCCAGATGATGATCTACAAAGAAGCCTAAAACATTAGAATTGAAGTTATCATATATGATATATTATCAAGTAAAGGGGGGCGTATCTGGACGGCAGCGCTGTTGGTGACTTTTTGATAACACTTCGAAAAGTAACAAGGAACTTATACAATTTTTTTCTTATTTCAATTTTTTAATTAATAAGTGTTCTAAACTAATAAGAAATTACTAGTTACAAGGTTTAATGATAACTAATAATTATGGAACGTTCTCCTGTTAAACGTGGTCGACCTCCGAGCAGCCGAACGAAAACCGAAAGCAAAAGAATGCAACAACACGCGACCAACACGAAACTGATAACTGATTATAACACAATAGTGGAAAAAAATATACAAGAATTTCCGACAAATTCAATTGGAACTAATATGGATACCATTCCACAACATCTACAAAATCTATCAGGTGAGTGCAGAGACTTTTATTCATCTTCGCCGTTAAATTTGAAAGACAGTTTAACAGTAGATCTATGGAGCAAAATCTCGGAATTAATTAATACATCGAATGATAAACTATCTCTACAAATGACATCAATAAAAGAAGAATTGAACTTAATACACGAGACCATACGAGAAAACAAAATTCAATTCCAAAGAATGTAAGATCAAATAGATAATTTAAAACTGCATATTGATAATTTAAAACTTCAAAAAGATCTGATGCAATATAAAATGGATACTTTGGTAAACGACTATCACTGTAATAAAATAATATTATACAATTATCCCACTTCAAAAAACGTCTCTAAACCAGAAATTCTGAAATTTATAAATACTTCATTGGTCTTAAACAACATATCTCAAGACGAAATCTTAGAAATAACTCAAATAAATAAATCAGCTAATCCAGTAATTAGAGTATCCTTCAATAACAAACAGATTCGAGACCAAGTTTTTAATACGTTTATATCAAAGAAGCAACAAAAACTATTTGTAAATTGGGAAAATTTGCAAATCGTACCATATCTCACTAATGAATCACGAAAAAGAAGGAAACAATTACTACCAATTTACTACAATTTAAAACATCAAAATCGCTATGTTAAATTACGAAATGATATCCTGATAATAGACGGAAACAGAATAACATTTAACCTTGAAACGAGAAATTTAGTAAATGTGGATACCTTTTTTCCCTTCAACATATCAGCAGAACCAACAAGTTGATATGAACAGCATAGTAAAAATCATCAGATAAAAGTCAATAAAAATAATAAGGCTACCTTGATTTTAAACTGGAAAGTACGGATACACTATGCTAATGGAAGCAGCAATATCCCAATCTATAAACTCCGACCAAATCAGTCTGAACCGATGCTCTTATCACCCTTGGTACTTGGAAATACTAAACATACCTTCTGTACAACCATATATAAAGAAACCGATCAACTTCAATGTTAAAAGACTGATTGCACAGTTTCGGCTAAATAAATATTCTATCTATAACAATAATAATTATATAGAGTTTTCAAGTAATCAATGTCCATGGTGCAAAACTAAAGACTTTTCAATGGAACATCTACTTTTAGAATGTCAGAATCTATTAAATATACGTGAATCCTTCAATATTACTCAAATTCTACAAGATGATTCCTCTCATAATTATAAGAATAAATTAAACAATATGAATAAAATAGAGGTATATAAAATATATAATTACGTTACCAAATGTATTGAAAAATTGGAATACTAAGCTTACTAAATAAGCTTGAAAACTAATAATGACTAAAATAATGATCAACTAGAACATCGCTGCATAACTATAACTATAATAAAACGTGAAAAATAACTCGTCCTTATATGTTAAAATGTCAAATACAACAATAAGCAGATTTTTACAAACAAATAATCATAATGGATAGTCTAGCAACAGATATAGTATTATGCTATAATTTTTTTATCAAAGCATAAAAAAATGTTCATTAACTAAACTTATCAAACTAAATTAGAAAAAAGAATATTGTTTACTTTATATATTCTTGTATTATTACTACTATTAATCCTAAAAGTGAATTGTAATTTAATTCAATGTGAAAATATATCAAAGTAAAACTAAAATGTAATTAATTATATATAACTATTGTACTGTTATGAACTATCAATAAGTAGTATTGTACTAATTTAAAATGTACTTCCCCCAGCAACAGGAAAAATTTCCTACTGCTAAATAAAGTTTGATATATATAATATATTATCAAGTAAAGTATTTAAATTTTAAAACATTTTGCAACTTTAAAAATTGATATTTGCTTTCAAAATACCAGTACTGTACATTAATTATTTTAAAACCCCTCACAATTACCCTTTACATCCTTGATTTGGGGACAGGTGTTAATGAACTACTGTAGTATAAGAATTAAAACCAAACTGCAAGGATATCATTTTTGAATTTTCACTTTAATAATTTTAACTATGTAACAAAAAACTTAATTTCTGGTTACATTTTTTTCAGTTTATTAATAATTTTATAAAATTTGTAAAATTTATTATAGGACAATTTAACAAGTTTCTACATTTGTAACAGATTACATCAGTGTTTTCCAACCTTTTCCTAATAATTAGTGACACCTCCAACTTGATAATTTTTTTTATAACACAACTATCTATTATAAATGTAAAGTTTCTGTGCTTTTAATACTTTCAATAATACACATAGTCATTATGACACAGGACTAAGCATAGTATTTTACAGCACTGAGACCCACAAGTGGCTGAGTGAATAAAACCACCGAACACTGTAGTTGGTTTGTGTCTCACCCACCATTGGGCTAGTCATGTGAAGTTTTCCAGGTTTTCTTCACATGCCTGACACCTAAATAGGGGCATTTCCCATTGAAAGTCCACCTGGATGGCACTTCTCCTTAGCAATTATCCAGGTACTGGATGATTGTCTTCTTCCATTAATCCAATTCATGGCACCCCTGAAGTGTCATTGTAGCACCCTAGTGTGGTATGGCATCTCAGATGAAAACAACTGGATTACAGTATTGTTAATATTACATAAATAATAGCAAACATTTACTCGCTGACATCATAAAAAAGGACTGCTTTTGCAACACTGCCAGTCTGTTTATCTGATAAAAACATTACCAAACTGACAATGGCAGCTTATCAAGGTTTGACTATATTTTAAATTCAAAATTGAATATTCTATGTTTAACACTGTAAATACTATAAATTTTGTATAGATTTAAATTAAGCAAAACAATCAAAATTAATTGATCTTTCTACAACAGCACTAACAAGTAAAAATTATAAAAACTATTAACAGACATTCATTAAAAATGAAAAAGTGTTTTTATTAGTATGAAAGAGCAAAACTTTTCAAAAATGCTTAATTACATCTTTCAATTTAAGACACTTTTTTATAATTACAAATTAAAACATTCCTTCCTTCAAGAAGACCAAACCTTTACTAAGCATTTTCGAAAAGTATTTTCTCATTGTCACAATTTTCACCAATTAACCTAGAATTAACAGTTTTAACAAGTTAATTATTCTAAATATTTTCAAAACTTCCATTTTTCTTGTACATTTTTTAAATACTAAATTTTATTTTTATAATATTGACTTTTGTTCATATTTTTGGTTTTTCAACTTCAATTGATTTATTTAAATATATATTTTTGACTTTAAACAACAGAATAATTTGCAACTATTTCTGTCATCTAACTAAAAATTACAATTTTTACCTTTCCTAACAATTCAATCTATTTACTATAAAAAGAGTATTTTAATGATTTTAAAAAACACTTACCAATCTGGAAGATAAGCAACACCTAATACACGAATTCCTTCTCTTGTATCGTAATCTTCATCTTCTTCCACACCTTGTTCTACTTGATATGGGGCCATTTTAAGCCAATTATACAGTTTTCGACAACAGAACTGAAATAAGTAAACTCTTGTTATTTTATACCAAAAAAATCTCAATTTTCATAATTTTATTTTTTTTATATGTGCCAAAAATTTATTCTTTACCTTAATAATACCTTCTTTGGCTTCTAATAACAAACGGGCTCTCATTTCTTTTTCAAAAAGAGGATATAAAAATTTTGTAAGAGCTATTTCTAATGCTTGGTATCTTTGGCCATTCCATTCCTGGACATTTTTACTGAATTCATCCTACAAAAATTATTTTTAATTCAGAATATTTCATAAATATTAAAATTGCATTATATATTAATATTATATTTGAATATACATATTTCCAACAATTAAATCTGAAACTCTAATAACAGAATTTTTAAAGTTTCTGATTTAATTCTTGGAAATCTTTTTCCAATGAAACAAATAATAAAATAAAAACTCCTTATTGCAGTGTACTTCAATATAAGAGCAAACAAACTAAAAGTATTTTGCATCATCTTCCAAAAGATCTGATCTTACGGAAACTGTAATTGCATGCTTTAAAATTTGGAGCACCCAAAAACACTCGATTGCTCTCATGTAATCATACGAGTTGCATTAAGTTATAACGCTTCCAATTATTTTTCTCGAGACTGGAAATAGATAGAAATATGCGGTTTGTTTTAAAATATGCATGCACTCATTGTGAATGCATGACAGAGATGGCATCACTATATGACACACAGAACTCTAGCAGCAGAAGTGAGAGTGAAGATTGTTTTTGATACTTAAAATGGTGATGTTTTCATTACAAGAACAGCATGTAATCATTCGTTTTTTCCATTTGAGTGGTGCGACAGCAATTGAAATTCATCTCTAGTTGAGTGAAACATGTGGTGATTGTGTCATGGATGTGTCTAATGAGTGTTCATGGTGCAACAGTTCAAAGAAGGCAGAACATCATGCGAGAACAAACCAAGACAATCTCGGCCTCATGCCAGCCAATCTGACGACACGATTGAGCGAGTGGAGAAAGTTGTTTTCAAGGATCACCGAATGAGTGTGGAACACATCGCCTCCAAAGTTGGCATTTCCATGGGATCTGTGCACAAAATCCTGCATGAAGACCTGAAAATGTGAAAAGTGTCCTCCAGGTGAGTGCCATGAATGCTGACGGACAATCACAAGGCTGCATGCATGGCATGTTGTCAGGCAATGTTGATGCATGGTGACTTTCTTTTTATTGATTGTGACAATGGATGAGACATGGATGCTGTTTTTTAATCCTGAAACGAAGCACCAGTCAGCTCAATGGACTCACACAAACTCACCACCACCAAAAAAATTTTGGGTAAGCACCAGTGCTGAAAAAATGATGGTGGCCATGTTCTGGGACAACGATGGCATAATCCTTACTCATTGCATTCCAAAGGGCACTATGGTGACAGGTGCATCCTACCAAGATGTTTTGAAGAACAAGCTCCTTCTAGCATTGCATGAAAAATGGCCAGAAAAGGCTGCATGTGTGCTCTTTCACCAAGACAATGCATCGGGCAAATGTGACGAAGTGATTTCTCATGCTCCCTACTCACCTAGCGCCTGGTGACATTTGGCTGTTTCCAACAATAAAAGACACTTTCCGTGATCGCACATTCACTAGCCATGCCACTATTGAATCGGCGATTTTCCACTGGTCAAACCAGACTCCTAAAGAAGTGTTCGCAGCAGACATGGAATCATGGCATCGACATTGTGAAAAATGTGTATGGCTGCAGGGAGATTACATCGAGAAGTGACACAAGTTTCACAGTTTTCGTGTGATTAGTTTGTGAGAAAAAAATCTAATGCATGGTGTTATAACTTGAATGCACCATGTATAATAGATTTCATATTGCCAGATAACGCTGTATCTCTTATCTTAAAACGATTCATTTTAAAAAATATGATTGTTATATGAATGGATTATTTTAAATGCCAACTTTATAACAGATTGTTTTGTAGCATTTAATTTGTACCTTTGTGTCAATGACATACTCACAAGAACCCATAGAATGACAGAGCACCAATAAATTCTAATATAGATTATATATTAATTCTTAAAAGAAGACAATTAAAATATTGTTGTTATTTCAATGTACACATGTAAAAATTGTTTTACTGTTATCATATAAAGATTACAAAAGAACATTTAAAATTATTCATTAAAGTGCTAAATTTATTATTATAATATATTATTATTTTGAAATTACAGTATGAATCCACCATATGACGACAGGTTTCACATGCAATTTCAAGTTTACACTATTGACAATTCAAAGAAAAAAAAAGAAAAATAAACTTTCTAATTGCATACTAAATCCATGCCATTTTTAAGATGCATGAAGTCTTATAGTATCTAACTCATTCCCATTCTCGAAAAGCATTACTGCTTTATTTTTCACTAAACACTGGGACTCGCAACAGTCTTTGTCTAGAGTTCTTGCTTGTAATACATCATATCCATGTATTATCAGTGCTTCTATTTGTTTTCTTCATGCTAATTATTTTGTAAACATGGCTCCAAAATTCAAGAAAAGTGATGCTAATAGCTCTGATAAGCCAAAAAAAGCAATAAAGGGCTTATTTTAGAGGATAAAAATTAAAATTTTAATTTAGTGAGAAAAGAAAGAATTCTGCTTCTGAAGATTTTTTAAAGTTGTTTTATGATTTACCGTATTATACCATTTGTTTTTAGTATAGTGTTTATACACCTTATTCATATTAAAAAAATATGTGAGATGGGTATGCTATATAGGAAAAAGAGATTATGAGAAAACATTAAGATTTTGCTCTTTCTGTAAATTTAGACATCAAAAGAAAATATTTTAAATAAAAACAAATGATAGAAATTCAAATAATTAGCATACTCTGTAATAAAGCTGTTTAATTTCATCCAAATATACATGAGGACCACCATCATCCCGATGCATTGAAATCTGTATGGTAAGCAAGCCTTCGTCTTCTGCCTGATATAAAAACAAAAACTTACTATTTAAATTCTTGATAATAATATAATTAAATTATATAATTCTTTTATATTACGAAAGTATATATAATTTCATAATTTAATAAATAATGACACATCATAAAATTTTTAAAAGTGTATAATCTACATTGTTAAGTTATAGCTTTATAGTTTGAAATTTTCAGTAGATTTTAAAATAAAAAATTAGAATTTTGGTTGTTCATCATCAACATTGGATCTGAGCAGTAATCAGCTAGGAGAACATTTAAAATGACAATTTATTTCATTCAAAAATAAAATAAATAAAATTTTCTGCTGAATCTGATAATTTTAATATTAAAAAATGTTGATAAAGGTATATGTTGAAAATACTGTACTTCTCACAAGATGAACTGAGTGACAAACTGTATTTTGTCTTTGTAATCTGATGAAAGTTTCCTAAGTACCAGCAGAGAAAAACTTAACTTCCATAAAGTTCAGATTGAAACCATTGTAGACTGATCTTCCTTACATTCTTTCTAGCATATGTGTCAAAAAAAAAACCACTAACAATGCTTGGAAGAGATTTTTCCATTTATATTTAAAAATCTAATCATAATAATAAAACAAGTGGACTGCCATTAGACAATGAATTTTTCATCAGTCATTCCAAAAAGCAATTAATTGAAAACAAAAGGATAATTGAAGATTTTTATTCCATTTCATAGAAATATTTGCATTATTCAATATTTTCAATATTTGATGATTTTAATAAAGTAATTAATTAATGTATAACATCAGCTAAAATTATTTCAATTAAACTGCTAAAGAACAAAATCCTCAAGTGAAATATTCAAACATTTCTTTCCTACAAAAATTTATATTAATTGATTAGAATATACAAAGCAAAAACATTGTAAACTAGTAAAATTGAATTACATTTAGTCCAATGCGAGACCTTGCACATGGAGAGATTTTGGAAGTTTAACTCCTATCATTTTAGAAAAATTAAAAAATAATACATTTATTTTGTAGCCATTCAGTTCCTTAGCAGGTTTTTTAATAGAATAGCCCTTTAAAAATCCTGAACCTGAACCTAGTCCAATCTTTGACTCAACTAATTTGATTATTAGTTAATAATAAAAACAAAAATTATATACTTACAATAATTAAACGAAGAAACTGGTCACCCACTAAATCTTTCAATGGCTTGTTTTTTAAATACTTCATTGTATAACAAGGATGATTTTCATCAACTTCCTTAGATTTTAAAAATTTATTTACATTAACAAATAATTATTATAATATAAATTCAAAATCAATCATACCTTTATTCCTTTCTTTGTAGGTTTGATGTTTATTTTTGCTCTTTCAAAATATGTTTGTCTAACACATTTTCTTACAACAGGATCACAGGAAATTTGAGTGGCTACTACAAATCTTGCTGCTCTTAATGCATCTTCAGCTGTAGGAAATCTCCTATAATAAAAATATTTAGAAAATTAGTTTGTATGTAATGTTGAATTTATTAATCCAATTTTCAAAAACCACTTTTCAAGAACAATCATTATATATTTTCAAGTGCAAATATTGTCTTTTGAATTAAAATTTTGCATGACATTTCTTAAAAATCAATTTTTTTCCACTTATATTAAATCTTTTTGGTACTAAATATCATAAATAATTTGCTTCTAAACACACAATGTTGAACTACAAAATTATTTTAGAGACTAACATATGTATTTTTAAGTTTCAGTTGCCTGTAAAGTATCTATAAAATATGCCATATTTTCTGAACTATTATTTTTTAATTTTTTTAAAAATAAATACATAAAAATATAAATGTGACTTTTACAAAGATAAAACTTTGTCCTTCTTTTCGCTATTATTTTAATGTTTCAGATATGTTCAATTAATATCAGTCTGAATCATCATAACATTAGATGCAGGTAAGTATTTATATAATATCATTAATTTTATAACTGGATATATTGCACAACACCACTATTACTTTATGAAATTATGCATTTGATGTTTCCATAGTTCATAATGTATTTAAAATAATAATACTTTCATTATTCAATTGAAGATGATATGAAAGGAACCATGTTAAACAAAATAGTAGTTGACTAAATGCCAATATTACAATAAAACAACACAATATAAGTGTTATATGTGAAAAACAGTTGTAACACAAATTTTTAGATGATTTCAGTACCAAATCAATGCTATTCAAAATTAGACTCTGAAATTTAATGTTACTTATTTTAAAATTATTCAAATTAAATTTTTTCTACAGTATCTTAACAATTATCATACTTCGAAACAAAATCTCCAGCAACTTCTAGTGGTCCAATAGGATACTGATCTACTTCATGCCGCTGATAATTATCTCTTAAATTTTCGCCAAAATGCTCAGGAGTAAGACCAAATTTTTTAGCTAAGCCATCTAGAATAATAATAAAAAATTAAAGATGTTTTAATGTTATTGTTATTACAAATTGCAAAATATTTATTACTCTTTAAAACTGACAAAATATTCTTGTAAAACACTTTTTCTAAAAATAAAATAAATTTTCAGTTATAATTAAAAAAAAATTATACAAATGCATGCATGTATACACTTCATTACATTATACAAAATAAGGAAAATATTTTATTAATAGAAAATTGCATTAATTTGTCATTTCCTATTAAAAATTATGATTAAAGCATACATTAAAATATGCCACATATTAAAGAAATATTCCCAAGCACTTCTCATAAGTTTAAAAAAATAATTCTCTATCAAACAAATAATTTGATCTATTAGTTTGAAGTCTTGTTTCTAACTAAAAATATAAACAATGAAGCATCACTTTTAAATCATCTTTTAGTAAATCATCACTTTGGTTTACAATATGTAATTATTTTGTATTTACAATACATAAATACACATTATCTATAATCACTATTATTTTACTATTTAAACACAAATGACCAATATTTTATTGGGCTGCAATTTGAAAAAAATTGTAGACCTATAAATTCCCACTGTCATCTGCCTATCTGTCTTTCCTTAATCTCAAGAACAGAGTTAGACAGATGAACGACAAGACCAGATGTGGAAAGCTTAGGGACAGGAGGTTCTGATTGACTATAAACGAACTTCCTATGCAAACCAGAAGTCACATTATTTCAATTCGAAACTTTTCCCCTGAAAGGAGTTAGTTAGATAACCAGCATGACTCAATTGCTAAAGGGAAGTATGACGTACAGAGGCAAGACACTACTAATTTGCTATGGAGAGCACATACTTTCAAATTAAAGAAATATGATTAAAAATTGCAGCCCAGTTCCTAATATATATATATTATTAAATAAAATGTTATAGACAAAACAAAAAATTATTTATTGTGACATTGTCACAATAATGGGTTGCAGTTTATAATCATATTTCTTTAATTTATTTAATTTAAAACATATGTTCTCCATTGCAAATTAGTAGTGTCTTGCCCCTGTACATCATATTTTTCCTTTAGCAATTGAGTCATGCTGGTCATCTAACTAAGTCCTTTCAGTGGAATAAGTTTTGAATTGAAATAACTTGCTATGCAAACCAGAAGTCACATGGTTTGCATAGCAAATTCGTATATAGTTAATCGGAACTTAATACCATTCTCGAGACAAACAGAGCATCAATTTCTAACAGAAATGTATGTTTAAATTTGACACTTGCCATAAGCCCACTCATTGCACATCATGTTTGTCTCTCACTCCCACCATTTAACTAAAATTGCACACTGCATTCACAAAGCTGTTTTTATAATAAAATTATTTTACATTAAGTTTATCTTTATTTGCTTTCAATGACTATATTTCAATATTAATATCGAGTCAATATTGAGATTATGGTATGTTACAGTATAATATGGGTTATAGTAATAGTCAGGTCTATTTTTAATAGTAATTCTCAAGCAACCAGAAACTGCATTTATCTGGCACATACCCGCAAGTGTTGGTTAACTGAGATTCTATTGTATATTAAGTTTTAACACTACAAGCAAATTCAAGTAATATTTGTATTAACTACATTTTTAACTAAACCAAATTAAATTCAAATGGTATGTTCAACAGTAAAAATTATTATATTTTATAAAAGCACTCAAATAATTAATTTTAAATTATCTCTGTTTTATTTTCATAAATAAATGGACACTAACCAAGTCCCGCTTCTCGACAAACAGCATATGCATCTTTCCTGGCAGCAAGTTTTATTCGACTAGCATCATTTTCAGTTTCATTTTCATTTTCACCCTCCTCTTTTTCATTTTCTTGATTTTCTACCTCTTTCTGTACTTCTTTTGGTTGTTTCTTATCTGCTGATTCTCTCATAGCAGCCAAATCTTGAGAATAGTATAATTTAAAATGACAACATACATCCCTAAGTTCTTCCATAGTATTTGCTTCTTTCAATCTATATAAATAACAATTATTTCTTTACTAAAAATAAAAACAGATAAACAAAAATCTAAAAACATAATATCAAATTAAATTTAATACATAATTTCAAATTCACAAATTAATTTAAAGATCCAAATCCTCAAATGTAAAGTAGCCTTCCCACAATTACTAATTTGAGAATCATTATACTTAACAGTAAACAGCACTTTGAAAGTCCTAATAGCAGGTACTTTATTTAGTCATAAGAAAGTTTAATGAGGCTTATGTGACTGTTGGGTCGGTACCTCTTCGATACCACATCAGGATGACACCATTGTATCCTTAGGTCGATACAGAGACTACAAGTTTGTGCGAGCAGTTATGTATGAGTTTTGGACCCGGAATGGAGTGAACGGAGAGAAGAACGAAAAAAGCTGCACTCAAAGATGGTTTAAACATAAATAACCGTTTATTTATATTAAATCTACGTTAGTTATACATCCGAATTAAGGTTACAACGTTAGTATTGGCTACATTTCAGTTACGTGAATTGTGTTTAGCATTGATCTTTACCGCAATTCCATTTCCTAGTTACAATCGAGTTCGCGACTAGTTTACGCGGAGAGAGAAAGCGTACAATAGTGCGTGGGCAGGATAAATACCTTATATTATTCTGTTGTTCGAGTAACAGCAATAAAGTCCCACAGTTCTCTTCGAAGTTAAGTAGGTGAATTGCTGAAATCTTCGAGTTCAGTAGGGGAGGAGGCGGTGTTGGTTGACGAACAGAAACAGTCTCTCAAAGGAAATCTCGGTGTGGCGCGCACACACAATCAAATAATAACTTCCACCCCCTTACTCATTGTGCCTGTCCTTTTTATACGAAGTCCTCTTTTTGGGCCTTACCCGATTTCGTCAGGGATGACGATCTCCTTGGACCAATGAGGTGACGAGTGACACAATCCTGACACAGAGATGTACTCATCCCAACAAGGAACTCAACTCATGGGAATCAAGGTTTAATTTTAACCAGATTTTATGTTTCCCTTTTCTCTTTTAATTTTTTAATAACTCATTCCATATTTATAAAGTTGCATTTAAAGTTGAATTAAAATTTATAAAAGATTAAAGTTTATAACACGAAATTTCTGATCCTCACACTTAATCTCATAAAACTTTTACATTTCTTGTAAATCTTTTGTACATTACTTGTCACTGAAGATTTTTAAGTGATCTGAGAAAAATCATTCAAAATTTTTTCATATTTGAATTCTGATTCATTAACATTGTGTTCCAACAACTAAGCCCTTGTGTTTTATTTCAGGCAAATAGCTTATGGTCTAATGCTGAAACCAAAAAGTTGAATTTTCTACTAAACTTGTTTTCTTTTTATCAAACAAATCAATTTGAAAACACTACAGTTATGTGAATGTACATAAAATCAAAATAATCTCAAATGCATGATTATTTCTTGAAATGACTAATTTCTTAAATACAGATTTGATTGATTGTTATTACTTTCTTAATGATTTAGTTGAACTGAAGACAGAAACAATAACAAACCCAGTAAATTGTCATCTCAAGATTTCCGTAAATGAATAAGTACAGCTTGTTTCATATATCTTTAGCAGGCTGTACTGCCTGACAAAGATTTATGAAACACAGACAGAAATGCACAGTAGCAGGGACCAGTCTATTTACTTAGTGTTTGATGCATCTTTAACAAAATCACTGTGTGTTACCAAAAACAAGGCTCTAGAATTTATAAAGTTCCCAGAGTGTTTGTAATCAATCTAATAAAAACTACTGTTAACTTGCAAGATTAATATAAAAATAGTTACACTATAATCATTAATAATAACTTTAATTTATTAAAGTTTTTATTTTCTTAATTAATTAATTTATTAAGTATATAATAATTTTATTATATAGAAAAATATTTTCTTAGATTTTATTCATTGCAAATTGATTTTTTTGTTTATTTAGCACAACAAATTTAAAAGTTATGTATTTAATTTCTTTTAGTCACAAAACAATGTTGTGAATTAGTCAAAATATAATAATAATAATAATGACTCTCCCATGGTCACCACCTGGTCGTGGTGGGAGAGCCCAGTAATTTTACTGATCCATAGGGCAATGCAGGCTGGAGCACAAGCTCCTGGTAGGGACACCCATGCCAGTAAGGTCTATGGGGAGAAATGAAGCTAAGAGTGACCACACACCCACATAATGTGGAGAAATTTATGATGGTAGTAACCAGATCTAAGTATGATACTGGCTCGAACGTCACCCGGGTTAACAAGGTCCGCGTTCGTGGGTTAGGCAGAGGCTCACGTTCGAAAAATAGGCTCCAGTCTCCCTTGGTTACC